>NC_142795.1:17233651-17401151 GCF_049724085.1 Artemia sp. Qi Xiang Cuo
CAGACACAGACACACACACCCACACAGACACAGACACACTAAAACACACAGACACAGACACACACACATACACAGACACACACACATACACATACACAGACACACACACAGACACAGACACAGATACAGACACAGACACAGACACAGACACACACACAGACACAGACACAGACACAGACACAGACACAGACACAGACACAGACACAGACACAGACACAGACACAGACACAGACACAGACACAGACACAGACACAGACACAGACACAGACACAGACACAGACACAGACACAGACACAGACACAGACACAGACACAGACACAGACACAGACACAGACACAGACACAGACACAGATACAGACACACACACAGACACAGACAAAGACAAAGACACAGACATAGACACAGACTCAGTCAGACACAGACAGAAACACAGACAGAGACACAGACAGAGACCCTCACACTCACACTGACACAGACACAGGACACAGACAAAGACACAGGACAAAGACAAAGACACAGATATAGACAGAGACTCAGTCAGATAGAAACAGAAACAGAAACAGAGACACAGACAGAGACCCAGACAGAGACCGAGAGACACACACAGAAACACAGACAGAGACACAGACAGAGACACAGACAGAGACACAGAGACATAGACACACACACACACACACAGAGACACAGACAGAGACTCAGACACAGACACAAACACACACACAGACACACACACAGACACAGACACAGACACAGACACAGACACAGACACAGACACAGACACAGACACAGACACAGACACAGACACAGACACAGACACAGACACAGACACAGACACAGACACAGACACAGACACAGACACAGACACAGACACAGACACAGACACAGACACAGACACAGACACAGACACAGACACAGACACAGACACAGACACAGACACAGACACAGACACAGACACAGACACAGACACAGACACAGACACAGACACAGACACAGACACAGACACAGACACAGACACCGACTCAGACACAGACACTGACACTATCACAGACACAGACACTGTCACAGACACAGACACAGACACAGACACAGACACAGACACAGACACAGACACAGACACAGACACAGACACAGACACAGACACAGTCACAGACACACACACAGACACACAGACACACACACACACACAGACACACACACACACACACACAAACACACAGAGAGAGACACACACAAACACACACACACACACACACAAAAACACAAACACAAAAACACACACACACAAACACACACACAAACAAAAAAAAACACACACACACAAAAAAATACAGACAAACAAACACACAAACAAACACACACACAAACAAACACACACAATAACAAAAACACACAGACACATACAAACACACAAAGACACACACACACACACAGATACACATACAGACACACACACACACACACACACACACACACACACACACACACACACACACACACACACACACACACACACACACACACACACACACACACACACACACACACACACACACACACACACACACACACACACACACACACACACACACACACACACACACACACACACAAACAAACACATACACACACACACACACACAAACACACACACACACACACACAAACACACACACACACACACACACACACATAGACATAGACATAGACACAGACATAGACACAGACACAGACACAGACAGAAACACACACACACACACACAAACACACACACACACACACACACACACACACAGACACAGACACAGACACAGACACAGACACAGACACAGACACAGACACAGACACAGACACAGATACACACATACACACATACACAAACACACATACACACATACACATACACATACACACAAACACAAACATACACATTCACATACACACATGCACATACACACATACACAAATAAACAAATACAGACCCATACAAAAATAAAAAACTAAAAACATAACCACCAACAAACCTACAAACTAACAAACCTAATACCAAAAAAACATAAACAAATAAAAAAATACAAAAATAACACCCGACACACATTCACTCATACACACATAAAAATTTAAAATATATATCACTGACTGAATTTATCACTTTCTCTCTTTCTCTCTGTCTGTCTTTATATATATCTCAATTTATCTCTAACACTCTTAATATCTTTCGAACTTCCTCTCATACACTCTTCCGCACAAACAAAAATCAAATAATAAAAAAAACATAAAATAAAAAAATAAAAACATAAACTAATTAAAAAATACAAAACTAAACAAATAAAAAAATTCACACTTTAACAATTTAACACCTCAAAAAATTAAAAAATAAATAAATATACCCATAAACACACACACACATACACACATACACACATACACACATACACACATATACACACATACACACATACACACATACACACATACACACACACACACATACACACATACACACATTCACACATGCACACATGCACACATGCACACATGCACACATACACACATACACATATATACACATATATACACATATATACACATACACTCATATACACATATACACATATACACATATATACAAATACACATATATATAGATACATACATAGACACATACACAGATATACACACACACACACATACACATATACACATACACACATACAAACATACACACATACAAACACACAGAAATACACACAAACACACAATCACACATACAATCATACACACATACACACATACACTCATAAAAACATACACACATATACACATACACACATACACACATACACACATACACACATACATAATTAGAAATATACACATATAGAGTTATACACACTTAAAAACAATCAAACATAAAAAAATACTCACATACAGAAATAGACACATACTTACATACACACAAACACACAAACACACAAAGACACATACACACATACACAAATACACACATACCCACATACACACATACACACACACACACATACACACAGATACACACACAATCACACATACACACATATACACGTACACACATACACACATACACACATACACAAATACACACACACACACATATACACACATACACACACATACACACACAAAAAATACACACAAACAAACATACACACATACAAAAATACAAAAAAACACAAAAACACAAATAAACACAAACACACATACACACAAAAACAAATAAACACAAACACACAAACACACAAACACACATACACACATACATACAAATACACAAACACACAGACACCCAGATACACATACACACATACACACATACACACATACACACATACACATACATATACACAAACACCTAAACATACACATACACATACACATACACACATATATATATACACATACACAAACAAATACAAATACAGTTACACAAACACATACACAAACAAACACACATATACAAACACATACACAGATACATATATATACATACACACATATTAATATACATACTCATATACACACACATACACATAAAAAAAAAGAAACATATACACATACACAAACACATACGAATACACACACACCTACACAAACACATACAAACACACAGATAAATACACATACACAGACACATACACAAACACATACACATACACATACACATACACATACACATACACAGACACATACACACACAGACATACATACATATATACACACACATACACATATAAAAATTCATACACAAACACACAAAAACATAAACATATACACAAATAAATCCACACACACACACAAATATGTACAAACACACATACAAATACAAATAAATATAAAAAGACACATAAAAATAAACAAAAACATACACATACAAATACACATAAATATACACATACATATACACATACACATACACAAACACATACACATACACATACACACATACACATACACACATACACATACACACATACACATACACACATACACATACACACATAAACAAATACAGATACAAACACATATACATACACATACACATACACATACACGTACATACATACACATACACACATACACATACACACACACATACAACAATCATTACGCCGTTATTGAATTTGCAATATTCATTATACTATCTCAATGAATTATCGAGTAGACGCGGCGCATGCACCGCTCACACACACACGCACACGCACACACACAGACACACAAAAACAACAATCATTACGACGTTATTGAATTATAGGGTATACAGAAAAATAAGCGGCACATGTACCGCACACACACACTCCTTCAAATTGACTTGGGAAAAAGAATCATTAGCGAGAAATAATATTTGAAAACTCACATTTAAATTTGCAGCTTGCATGTCGAGAGCTGTACGGGCCACATCATTCTTGACTTGCATTGGTCGTGAAGGGCCCGGCAATGCTTGATAGGGGGTGACCCCCCGATCTTGACTAGATGAGACTGATGCATTATGAGAATCTATCCAGTCTCTCTTGAATTTTCTGCCACGTTGCATAGAGGTTTGTGCAGAGCTGACACTGGCTTGAGATGCTCCTGGCTGGTCCAGAGAACTTGTAATGCAGCTAGCATATCTGATGATGGATGATCTTGCAGCTTGCATCGATGTGATATCACCCCATCTTGGTCTCTTTTCGGAGGGAGGTCTCTTGGTCTCTTGGACTCTTTTCGGAGATCTTGGTCTCTTTTCGGAGGGTATGAATCCACCTCCGCATCCTTAAAAAAGAAGAAAAATTTAGTAAGGAAATAATAAGCCCTCTTTTACAGATAAATTGCCCTCTAAAGTCTATTCTGGTGTTTGTAGCACTCTATGTCTTAGCACTTTAAAAATATTTAAAAAGAAAAGATTTTAAAGTAAAATTTTGGAAAATTTTTAGTTTGGGGGGAAGAGGGATTTCAAAAACATCCCCCCCATAATATAATTTATGAAAAAGCCCAGCTTTGGAACGAAAATAAGCCATTTCCGTAAAAACTAAACTATAAAGCTTTTTTTGACCGTAAACACTAATTTTTTGTGAGAAAATTATAGAAAATACATTTTGCTGGGTCAGGTGTGAACCTTTGGTTATGAAAAAGCGCAGCTTTGGAACGAAAATAAGCCCCTTCCGTAAAAACTAAACTATAAAGCTGTTTGTTACCGAAAACAAAAGTTTTTTGTGGGAAAATTATATAAAATAAATTTTGCTGGGTCAGGTGTGAACCTTTGGTCATGAAAAAGTGCAGCTTTGGAACGAAAATAAGCCATTCCCGTAAAAACTAAACTATAAAGCTTTTTTGAACGTAAACACTAGTTTTTGTAAGAACGCTTCTCTGTTTCAGTTTTGTACATTTTCACTTTTTCTCATTCAAATGTGTATCTTCAGTCAGAAAAGCGTAGTTTCGATTAAAAAATGAGCCATTTCCATAGCAATAGCTCTTAATAGAACTGTTTAAGTATGAACTCCAATTTTTTCCAGCGAGACTATAGAAAATACTATCAATACACAATTCTCTGATTATAATGTATATCTTCAGTCAGAAAAGCGTAGTTTTTGTTCAAAAATGAACCATTTCCATAAAAATAGCTCTTAATACAACTGTTTAAGTATGAACTCCTATTTTTCAGACAAAATATAGAAAATACTATCAAACACATTTCTCTGATTATGATTTATATCTTTAGTCAGAAGAGCGTAGTTTCGGTTCAAAAACGAATCATTTCCGTAGCAATAGTTCGCAATAGAACTGTTTAAGCATGAACTCCAATTTTTTCCTATGAGACTATAGAAAATACTATCAAAACACATTTCTCTGTTTATAATGTATATCTTCAGTCAGAAAAGCATAGTTTTTGTTCAAAAATAAACCATTTCCATAAAAATAGCTCTTAATAGAACTTTTTAAGTGTGAACTCCTATTTTTCAGACGAAATTATAGAAAATACGGTCAAAACACACTTCTCTGTTTCAGTTGTGTACATTTTCACTTTTTCTGATTCAAATGTGTATCTTCAGTCAGAAAAGCGTAGTTTTGGTTCAAAAATGAATCATTTCCGAAGCAATAGCTCTTAATAGAACTGTTTAAGTATGAACTCCAATTTTTTCCAGCGAGACTATAGAAAATGCTATCAATACACAATTCTCTGACTATAATGTATATCTTCAGTCAGAAAAGCGTAGTTTTGGTTCAAAAATAAACCATTTCCATAAAAATAGCTTTTAATATAACTGTTTAAGTATGAACTCCTATTTTTCAGACGAAAATATAGAAAATACTATCAAACACATTTCTCTGATTATGATTTATATCTTTAGTCAGAAGAGCGTAGTTTCGGTTCAAAAACGAATCATTTCCATAGCAATAGTTCGTAATAGATTTGTTTAAGCATTAACTCCCCTCTTTCCATCTGAGACTAGAAAATATTATCAACGCCCATTTCTCTGATTATAATGTAGATCCTCAGTCAGAAAAGCGTAGTTTTGGCTAAAAAATGAACCATTGCCTTAAGAATAGATCTTAATACAACTGTTTTAGTGTGAACTCCTATTTTTCAGACGAAATTATAGAAAATACGGTCAAAACACACTTCTCTGTTTCAGTTGTGTACATTTTCACTTTTTCTGATTCAAATGTGTATCTTCAGTCAGAAAAGCGTAGTTTTGGTTCAAAAATGAACCATTTCCATAAAAATTGCTCTTAATAGAACTTTTTTAAGATTGAACTTATATTTTTCAGATGAAATTATAGAAACACACTTCTCTGTTTCAATTGTGTACATTTTCACATTTTCTGATTCAAATGTGTATCTTCAGTCAGAAAAGCATAGTTTCAATTCAAAAATGAGCCCTTTCCATAGCAATAGCTCTTAATAGAACTGTTTAAGTATGAATTCCAATTTTTTCCAACGAGACTATGCAACTCAACCACATTTAACTAAACCCCGTATAACTGAATCCGCATGTAACCGAACCCCCCGTGCAACCGAACCCTCATGCAACTCAACTCCCGTGCAACTCAAGCCCTGAAAAAGCCAAGCTTTGGAACGAAAATATGCCATTTCTGTAAAACTAAACTATAAAGCTTTTTTTTTTTTTACAGAAGAGAAAATTAGTCTGCACAGAGAATCCTCCTCTAACCACACGGAATCAGGGAACAGAATTTCTCTCAAACTCCGTAAAGCTCTTTTAAAAGATACAAGAATTACTTATTTAACACAAAAATTTCGTTTTGAACGGGTACCAAGTAAAGAAAACCATGTTAGAATTGATACATTGCCCCCCCTTCCCTGTCATATATTTTTATAAAAGCCTCTTAAGCGTCTGTGAAATCCATTTGCTTTCATCACGTACAATTAAAAACTATCCGTCTAATTTGGCCAGAAAACAAACTGCGTTTGGAATTACATGTTTCCGTTTGTTTTTCAGATAAGGTGTATGCCAAATGTTGTTTTGAAATCATCCCCTCTTTGGTAACAGGTTAAACACAAATGGTTTTATGACAGCATATTTTAAACGCACGATTGGAAAATGGACATTTTTGAACGAAAAAAAGAATTGTTTCAAAACAATTAAAACTTGTAAAAATAGCTGTGGAGGAGAGATTTTATTTACATAATAGAAGAAAGCATACTTTGCGTTTTCTATCGAATATACTCATTATATTTTAAGATTTTGTATTGTTGGAGGGGAGGGGGGCTAAGTGAAATTTGAATTTACTAGTAAAACCATTTTTTTTTTGAAATAAAGAATGAAAGTGTACTCACATTGAAAATAGAAATATCCATTGTTTCAGAGTTAATAAAATCCAGTGTACTATGCTCAATATGCTAAAACATAATGAAAATTTAATTCCAATGCATGAACATTTTATACGGGGTTTCAATGATGAATTGTTAAGCAGTTCTCTGATTGGCTGCCTAAAAAACAGGTGTCAGCTCGAAAAAAAACAGTCTGGTTGAAAAACTTGGATTTGAAACAAATTTGTGCGGGGAATCCCCCGTTCATACTGTTATCTTTTTTTGCAATGTTTAGGAACAGGACGGGAATCCCCACTCGTTTGGAATGGTACCAACGGGACGTAAGCATATAGCACGTAGTTTCATAACGTGTTTAATCACGTGTAGAGGTCCCATAGAATAACAATGGAAGGGACATAGCGCCTAAAATAGCATGGGAGGGAATTCCTATAGGGGCATGCAAATAACATGGAGATTGCTATATGTGTACGCAAAATGGTACCTCTTACCCTACTAACGTCGTTCCTTACTTTCAGTTAAAAAAAAATTGTTTTTTTATTTAATTTTTGAACGTTTTTGAATTAAAACAGGTTTTGATTTTGGCTCACTGTACATGAATAATTCAAATAAAATGTGCATATTAATTTTACTTTTATTTGGTTAAATGGCTTTCTCGAAACTTGTTTAATTTTATTTAAGAACGTTTTTATTAGTAATAAATATACGTAACTTACGAATTAACTTAAGTAAGGAATTTTTATATTTATATATTTTTATTACGTATATTAGGGGGCTCGCACCCTGGTCAATACATCGCTCTTTAAGCTAAATTTCAAATTTTTTTCCAATTTTTTAAAAATGACCATTAATCACAAAGGCCGTTATTTAGAATAAATAGCCCTTATGAAAGTACTAAAAAATCTTTGGCTTAAAGAGCGAGGTATTGACTAGAGGGTGAACCCAATCATACAGGCAATATTTTCTCTTCCTTTTAAGTTTTGATGTTACTCCTTATTTTCAGTTGTAAAACTTGTTTTTTATATATTTAATTTCTGATCTTTTTTTTAATAATGCTGGGAAATCTGGCGCCCCCTTCATACCAAAGTCCCTTCCCCCATGAAAACTTCCTTCATGGAAAGATCTTCCTAAATAACCCCCGACTCACCCACCCCCCTACTACCAGAAAAAATCCCCCCTGAAAAAACGTCTGTATACTTCGTAATAACCAATACTATATGTTAACATTGGGTAAAGTTCATAATTTTCAGCCCTGCTCCTGGGGACTTCGGGGGATTAAGTAATCCTAAAGGACATACTTATCATATTTTCGAACATGCTGAACAAAAAGGATATCTCAAAATTTTGATCAGGTGACTTTGGGAAAAAAAATGAGCGTGGGAGGGGGCCTAGTTGCCCTCCATTTTCTTGGTCACTTAAAAAGGGCAATAGAACTTTTAATTTCCGTTCCAATGAGTCCTCACACGATATTCTAGGACCACTGGGTCGATACGATCACCCCTGGAAAAAAAAACAACAAAAAAACAAAAAAACAGCAACAAATAAACACGCATCCTTGATCTTTTTTCTGGCAAATAATGCAAAATTCCACATTTTTGTAGATAGGAACTTGAAACCTCTACAGTAGGGTTCTCTGATACACTGAATTTGATGGTGTGATTTTCATGAACATTCTATAACTTTTAGGGGGTCTTTCCCCCTTTTTTTGAAAATCAGCAAAATTTTCTCAGGCGCTTAACTTTTGATGGGTAGGACTAAAATTTATGAAAATTATATATTTTAACTCAGCATTGAAATCTGATTCTTTTGATGTATCTATTGGTATCAAAAACCCGTTTTCTAGAGTTTCGGTTACCATTGAGCCGGGTCGCTCCTTACTTACAGTTCGTTACCACGAACTGTTTGAAAATATCAAGCCTTCCAATCACTTTCGACTATTGAAAAGGGCACCAGACCTTTCGATTTCCAATCGAATGAGCCCTTTTGGAAACGACAACAGTAGTGTCTTACATAAAGGCGCGACCGGGACAAGAATATACAGTGCAGTTTGACGAACACATTGCAAAAAGCGACCAATCCTTTTATATTATATACCTATAAAGTGATCAAACACGTTTTGAAATAAAAATTGTGATTGTATAACGCAGCCAGATTGGTTTTTGAGACACTTTAATCATAAGGTGTTTTTTTTGTGTTTTTTTTAAACCAAAAACTAGAAATTGTCAAATTGCGTATTTAGAAATGATTTTGTAGGAAAATCTGTCTATCACCCATGCATTATCCACTGGTCCATTTCTTTGAAGTATGTGCTATCAGACTGGTTTCTGATTTTTTTGGACAATTGCCTTTAGTCAAGACTAGTTTGTTAGGAATGTATCGCTGCTAAAGCTAACTCTAATTGCAAAAAAAGGGTATAGCATTTGCCAATTGGACTATACGAACGATATTAATTGAATAATATGGGAAAAAACAGAGCTAGATAGCATTTGCGAATTGGATCGTATGAAGGTGGAGAAAAAAGGGTTAAACTGATTATTGGACAATTGCCTTTAGTCAAGACTAGTTTGTTAGGAATGTGTCGCTGCTAGTTAAAGAATAGGATGCTATACTCAGAATTGATTTATTGGCATATGGTTTTATATCATTTTGCTTAAATGCTAACTCTAATTGCAAAAAAAGGGTATAGCATTTGCGAATTGGACTATACGAACGATATTAATTGAATAATAGGGGAAAAAACAGAGCTAGATAGCATTTGCGAATTGGATCGTATGAAGGTGGAGAAAAAAAAGGGTTAAACTGATTATCAGTTAAGGTAACCCCTCGGGGTTGTTAACTCATAGCTTATTTATTATAAATTTGGAACAATATCAATCTATGAAAAAGGTTAACAATGATAAAATGGTCTTGTGACTTGACATAGCTTTACTTCTTTGATGTGTTCTGTATAATACACAAGTGGCGTTTGAACAGTGTTGTCAGTTTAAAACAGAGTCTAACGTTATAGTATACAAAAAAGTTTACACTAATAGACATGTAGATGGCAAGAAAAGAATCTTAATAATGAAATTCAGAACAAACCTTAGAAATCCTTGCAAATCAAGTAGTAAGGTGTATGTGAGTACGAACCATCAAGGATCATAGGCACCAATGACCCTAACCACAAGAGACCTCAACCCCCCGAAGGTCCCCTATCCCCGAACTCGAAGGGCGCCCCCTCCCCTCCAACTTTTTGGCCCCCTCCCCCCATTTTTTTGAATTTTTTTTGAAGTTTTTTTTTAAATTTTTTTTATTATTTTTTTTAACATGATGTATTTTTTTAAACTTATTTTACATGTCTTCGAATGAGATGAAACACTTAAAACTAAACAAAATTACATTTAATATTTTCCAAACTCAAAATGAGAATGGTATAGACATGTTAGTCATGAACTTTACTATTAGAAAAATAATATTTGTAGTAACACTTTTTTTTATTGGACTAAAAAAAATTTTTTGGACTTCGAAATTATTCAACTTTTTTTTACGCATCTTAAAATAACATAAAATATGCTTACGGCTCAATTGTACTCTAAGCTTGCTCTGAGACACGATGCGGCTTTCCCACTGGTACTTTATGGCGGGTTATAGATACTATCTAGTTTATTGCATGTATTAAATCAGTTTTTTTTACGCAATAGAACGATAAACACATAAGTCATATCTTTAAAAAAAAGTGAAGATGGAGCATTTTAATAAAGTGTGTTCACATGACAATGTTATTGTAGCATTGAATGCCGACAAAAAGAAGTATTTAAACTATGAAAAAAGTACAAGTGGTAGCACTATTGCAAATGTATGCATGCATTGTCATGACAGTAAGGAATTAAATTTCTGTGGAGTACCGAAAAAATTCAACTCTTATGTTGTTGGATATATAAGATTGAGATCTCCAGAGATGATTACACACAAAGAGAATGCCAACATAAAAATAATCGTTGATGATAGAGGACAACTCCTTGCTACTGTTGCAGGTAACACATTAGCTACTGATACATCCTATCGTCAGCTTTCGGGTATTAGCATTCAACGGAAGATAAAGAAAAGAACGGCCTACTCTTCTACTAATATCATAAACCATATCTTGTCTACGTGCCGAAACTGTTACCTGTGTAAAAATAATGTGATAATAGACAGTGAAATTGCCAGAAAAATAAAAAGGGTATTGGCAGAAAATATCACTATGGAATATAAAGATGAATCGGTGAAAAATAAAGTACCAGTAAACGTTACTGCCATTGATCAAACAGTCAATGAACCAAATAATACCAAAGACGAAAAGCATATTGAGCCTGTCGATGACACACCAGTAAAAATTGTGGATGACTCAAAATTGAATAATGACTATTCTACTGATTACGAACTAAGAGAAAACAATAACTACAATATCAACAGAGATCATGGTGAACTATTTTATGGAACAGATTCAAAATGTCCAAAGTTGATCATTGATATTTATAATGTATCATAATATATTTTTGTATTAATATTTTACATAGCATTATTTCATTAAAAATATATTATGCATTACATTGTTAAGTTTTCATTATTTTTAGAGTAAGCTAGCATCTCAAACGTTTGGAATGTCTATTAAAACATCGGAGATGTAAGAAAAGGAATTTGCATACATCTATTGTCAGACACATGGGATAACATTGACAAAATCTAGGTATCAGAATGAATAAATTCTTTATTAACATCAGTTGTTGAATATGTCATTATGAAAAAATTGTAAGTAAGTAACAAACTCTTTCTTGAATTCACCTCTTTGATACACAATACAAAAATTTAATTCAGGAAATTATGAAATAAAATTAAAAAAATTCTTTATAAACATTCTTCATCGATTGAATTTGCTTCCATCAGCTTACTTTGTCAGATACATCGAATAAAATTGACAAAATGTAAATATCAGAGTGAATAAATACTTTATCAACATTCTTTGTCGGATATGCCGGATAAAATTGACAAAATCTAAGTATCAGAGTGGTTAAAATCTAAGTATCAGAGTGATTAAATTCCATATCAACATCCCTTTCTCGGATACATGGGATAATTTTTTTTTATCTACACCTTTTGTCAGATACATCAAATATAATTGACAAAATCTAAGTATCAGAGTGAATAAAAGTATTATTATCATCCTTAGCCAATTATATCAGATAAAATTAACAGTATATAAGCATCAGCTATACTAAATTCTATATCAACATCCATTTCTCGAATACATGGGATAAAATTGACAAAATCTAAGTGTCAGAGTGAATAATTTTTTTTATCAATATCTTTTGTCAGAAACAACGAATATAATTGACAAAATCTTAATATTAGATTGATTATATTCTATGTTAGCATACTTTGTCGGATATGCTGGATAAAGTTGACAAAATCTAAGTGTCAGAGTGAATAAATTTTTTTATCAACATCTTTTGTCAAATACATCAAATATAATTGACAAAATCTAAGTATTAGAGTGCTTAAATGCTTTACCAGCATCCTTTGTTGGATGTCTCGGATAAAATATAAGTATCAGAGGGATTAAATTCTATATCAACAGCTTTTGTCAGATACAACGAATATATTTGACAAAATCTAAATATCAGAGTGAATAAATACTTTATCAACATCCTTTATCGGATAAGTCGGATAAAATTGACAAAATCTAAGTATCAGAGTGATTAAATACCATATCAACATCCCGTTCTCAGATACATGGGATAAAATTGACAAATTCTTAGTATCAGAGTGAATAAATGCTTTATCAACATCCTTTAAATGCATTATCAACATCATTTGTCGGCTATATCGGATAAAACTGACAAAATCTAAGTATCAGATTGATTAAACTCTATATCAACATCCCTTTCTCGAATACATGGGATAAAATTGACAAAATCTAAGTGTCAGAGTTATTAAATTCTATATCAACACCCCTTTCTCGGATACACGGGATAAAATTGACAAAATCTAAGTATCAGAATGTATAAACGCTTTATCAACATCCCTTAAATGTTTTATCAACATCACTTGTCAAATACATCGGATAAAATTGACAAAATCTAACTACCAGAAGGAATAAATTCGTGTTCAAAGTTTTTATCGGATACATCAGATAACACTCATAAAATCCAAGTTCTATTAATTTTGACTTCATGCGTCATTACGTGGATTAGAGTGAACAACTCTTTTTTTGTCAACATTCTCTGTCAGATACATCGGATAAAATTGACAAAATCTTAGTATTAGATTGAATAAATGCTTTATCAACATTATTTGTTGAATTTGTCGGATAAAATTGACAAAATCTAAGTACTAGAGTGAATAAATTCATTATCAACATCATTTGTCGGGTATATCAGATAAAATGGACAAAATCTAAGTATCAGATTGAATAAATACTTTATCAACATCCTTTTCTCGGACCCAGGGGATAAAATTGACAAAATCTAAATACCAGAGTGAATAAATTCATGATCAACATCCTTTGTCGGATATATCGAATAAAATTGACAGAATCTAATTATCAGAGTGATTAAATTCCATATCAATATCTCTTTCTCGGATACATGGGATAAAATTGACAAAATCTAAGTATCAGAGTGAATAAACGCTTTATCAACATCCCTTAAATGTATTATCAACATCACATGTCAAATACATCGGATAAAATTGACAAACTATAACTACCAGAAAGAATAAATTCGTTTTCAAAGTTTTTATCAGATACATCAGATAACAGTGATAAAATCCAAGTTCTATTCATTTTGACTTCATGCGTCATTAAATTGAATTTAGGTTAGACCGGTTATAGATGGCAGCACACCCACTCCGACACACAGTCTTAGTGAGAGAGATATTCAAAAAGTTGAGTTAATTTAGCACACTCGCTCAGACACACAATCATAGTGAGAGAGATATTCAAAAAGTTGAGTTAATTTAGGTTCACTTAGAGTGGCGACCGCCACTCTAAGTGAATCCGATAAAAACTTTGAAAACGAATTTATTCTTTCTGGTAGTTAGATTTTGTCAATTTTATCCGATGTATTTGACATGTGATGTTGATAATACATTTAAGGGATGTTGATAAAGCGTTTATTCACTCGGATACTTAGATTTTGTCAATTTTATCCGATGTATCCGACAAACGGATGTTGATATGGAATTTAATCACTCTGATACTTAGATTCTGTCAATTTTATCCGACATATCCGACAAAATGATGTTGATAATGCATTTAAAGGATGTTGATAAAGCATTTATTCACTCTGATACTTAGATTTTATCAATTTTATCCCATGTATCCGAGAAAGGGATGTTGATATGGTATTTAATCACTCTGATACTTAGATTTTGTCAATTTTATCCGACATATCCGACAAGGGATGTTGATAATGAATTTGTTCACTCTGGTATTTAGATTTTGTCAATTTTATCCCCTGTATCCGAGAAAAGGATGTTGATAAAGTCTTTATTCAATCTGATACTTAGATTTTGTCAATTTTATCTGATATACCTGACAAATGATGTTGATAATGTATTTATTCACTCTGGTACTGAGATTTTGTCAATTTTATCTGACATATTCGACAAATTATGTTGACAAAGCATTTATTCAATCTGATACTTAGATTTTGTCAATTTTATCCGATGCATCTGACAAAGGATGTTGATAAGAAAAAATTGTTCACTCTAACCCACGTAAAGACGCATGAAGTCAAAATTAATAGAACTTGGATTTTATGAGTCTTATCTGATGTATCCGATAAAAACTTTGAACACGAATTTATTCTTTCTGGTAGTTAGATTTTGTCAATTTTATCCGATGTATTTGACATGTGATGTTGATAATACATTTAAGGGATGTTGATAAAGCGTTTATTCACACTGATACTTAGATTTTGTCAATTTTATCCCATGTATCCGAAAGGGATGTTGATATAGAATTTAATAACTCTGATACTTAGATTTTGTCAATTTTATCCGATGTATTCGAGAAATGGATGTCGATATAGAATTTAATCAATCTGATACTTAGATTTTGTCAATTTTATCCAATATAGCCGACAAATTATGTTGAAAATGCATTTAAAGGATGTTGATGAAGCATTTATTCACTCTGATACTTAGATTTTGGCAATTTTATCCCATGTATCCGAGAAAGGGATGTTGATATGGAATTTAATCACTCTGATAATTAGATTCTGTCAATTTTATTGGACTTATCCGACAAAGGATGTTGATAATGAATTTATTCACTCTGGTATTTAGATTTTGTCAATTTTATCTCCTGTATCCGAGAAAGGGATGTTGATAAAGCATTTATTCAATTTGATACTTAGATTATGTCAATTTTATCTGATATACCCGACAAATGATGTTGATAATGAATTTATTAAATCTGATACTTAGATTTTGTCAATTTTATCCGACGTATTCGACAAAGGATGCTGATAAAGCATTTATTGACTCTGATACTTAGATTTTGTCAATTTTATCCGATGCATCTGACAGAGGATGTTGCTAAAAAAAAGTTTATTCACTCTAACACATAGATTTTGTCAATTTTATCCGACATATCTGACAAACTTACTTACTTTTTACTTTTGGCGGGAACCAGAAGATGAACTGTCCTGCCCGTCACCAAAGGATCTTGGAATGACTTCCGACGACCACTTGGACCTGTCGGCTGCAGCTTCTCCGGCGATCTTCAGCCAGTCTTTGTCCCATCTCCGACCGTGTCTCCTGAATCCTCCCCACGGTTCCAGGTCCTCCTTGAATTTTTGCCACAGGTTCTTCTTCTATCCTCCTTGTTTACGTTTCCAGGAGGGGGCTGGTTCGCAGACAAGGACGTCTCGACATATCGTGCCTTCGGGACGGCGCAATGTGTAGCCGAGGAGTTTCAGGCGACGTCTTTTAATGATAAGCGATAGCTCTTCTGATTGGCCACAGCGACTCCTTACTTCACTATTGGAAATCCTGTCCCATCTCTTAATGCGGAGGATGTAGCGAAGGCAGCGGTGGTCGAACACATCCAAAGTTCTCGCATCTTCAGTCTTGATCGGCCATGTCTCGCAAGCATACAGTAGTACTGCTCGAACAGTTGCACCATAGATTCTAACTTTTGTTTTGGTTGAGATCTCCCGTCTGGTCCATAATGCTTTTTTCAGACTAGTAAAGACTCCCCAGGCTTTTGCTATGCGGGCAGAGATATCCCTTTCAGCTCCGCCATCAGGTGTTATGATAGAGCCAAGATACTTGAATTCCTCAACGTTTTCTATTGGCTCACCGTTGAGGGTAACTTGGCAAGGAGCAGGTTGGTTGAGAGCCAATACTTTAGTCTTTGCGCCGCTGATTGCCAGTCTGATGTGCTTTGAGACCTCATAGGTATCGTCGATCATGCCTTGTAAGCTGTCGGCGGTAGTTTCCAGCTCAGCAACGTCGTCTGCGAAGTCCAGATCTGTCAGGGGCTGGAGGAAACCAGCTATTTGTCCGAAGACTATTCCGCTGTGGTTTCTCATTGCATTATTCATGATCCAGTATATCGTGTAGTTGAATAATGTAGGCAAAAGGGGGCATTCCTGCTTTACCCCAAATTCCAATGGAAACTTGGGGTGTAATTGCTGGAAACACGGATGTAAGTCTCAGTATCCTTATACGCACTTCGGAGTATATCAATGATATCCTGTGGCGCACCGTCTTCAGCCATAATTCTCCATAGCTCCTCTCTAATGAGAGAGTCGAGGGCAGCTGCAAAGTCAATAAAGGCGATGAGAAGGGGTAGATGAAACCTGCCGTACTGCTAAAGGATGAGGCGAATCGTCAATATCTGTTCTGGACAGCCTCTGCCTGGTCTGAAGCCTGCTTGTTCAGGACTGGTTAACTTGTCACGTGCGTCTTTGAATTGATTCAAAAGAAGGACACAGAAGATTTTCATGGCATGGTCGATCAGGGAGATACCTCTATAGTTTCTGCAAATGGCCTTATCTCCTTTTTTGTATAGTGGAACGAGGACTGATACTTTCCGGTCTTTGGGGAAGGTCTTTGTCGTCCACACCTGGACAAAAAGGTCGGTTAGGTGGCATACTAGAGTTGGTGAGGACTTGAACATTTCAGAAGGGATCCCAGCCTCTCCAGGAGTTTTATTGTTTTTCATGCACTTCAGCGCTTTTTGTACGTCAACAATACTTTGGCAGATCGAGGTTTATTGCATAGGGCTCTCTAGCAGCACTCGAGAAGGCAGGTAGATCTCACGGGGGTTTGAAAGGGTTCAGTAGCTCAGAAAAATGCTCTCGCCAGCGTTCCATGCGTCCTTCTTCTGTTCGGATGAGTTTTCCGGACTTATTTTTCAGTGTGTCAACCGTTACAGGAGCTTTTCCAGTCGCTTCTTTCAGTAGTTTGAACAATTTACTGCTGTTGTGGCTCCTGGACGCGTGTTACAACTCATTCGCCAGATTTGACCAGTACTGTTCTCTGTCCTGTTTCAGTGACTGTTTAACTGCTTTGCGGGCTACTTTTATGGGTTCTTTTGCACCTCCCACGAGGGGTCGCTTCTTCTCAACTAGTTCTATGGTGTGGTCAGAGATCCAGGCTCGCTGTTTTCGTTTTGTGTGGCCAAGCACCTCCTCAGCTACGTCCTGTGTCGCAATTTTTATCTGCGCCCATTCTTCATCGACGAGTGAGAGACGATTCAAGGCATCGAACCGGGTGCTTAGCTTTAACTCAAAGTCGGCTTTGATTTCCGGGCATCTTAGTTTCGAAACATCGAAGCGCTTCCCTGCCTTCTGTCGCTTCTGCCTACTAAGGCGGTGACGGACTTTGCAAGTGAGGAGATAGTGGTCGGATCCATTTAAAGATCCTGTTATATCTGACAAAGGATGCTGATAAAGCATTTATTCACTCTGATACTTAGATTTTGTCAATTTTATTCAACATGACCGCCAAAGGATGCTGATAAAGTAAATATTCGCTCTGATACTTAGATTTTGTCAATTTTATTCAACATATCCGACAAAAGATGCTGATAAAGTATTTATTCACACTCTGACACTTAGATATTGTTAATTTTATCCAATGTATCTGGCAAAGGATGTTGATAAAAAAATGTATTCACTCTAACAGTTAGATTTTGTAAATTTTATCCTATTATCCGAGAAAAGGATGTTGATATAGAATTTAATCACTCTGATACTAAGATTTTGTCAATTTTATCCGACATATCCGATAAAGGATGGTATTAAAGCATTTATTCACTCTGATATTTAGATTTTGTCAAATTTTATTCGATGTATCTGACAAAGGATGTTGATAAAAAAAATTTTATTCACTCCAACACTTAGATTTTGTCAATTTCATCCCATGTCTTCGAGACAGGGATGTTGATATAGCATTTAATCAATCTGATACTTAGATTTTGTAAGTTTTATCCGATATAGCCGACAACTGATGTTGATAATACATTTAAAGGATGTTGATAAGGCATTTATTCACTCTGATACTTAGATTTTGTCAATTTTATCCCATGTATCCGAGAAAGGGATGTTGATATAAAATTTAATCTCTCTGATACTTAGATTTTGTCAATTTTATCCGACATATCCGATAAAGGATGTTGATAAAGTATTTATTCACTCTGATATTTAAATTTTGTCACTTATATTATTTGTATCTGACAAAAGATTTTGGTATAGAATTTAATCACACTGATACTTAGATTTTATCCGAGATTTCCGACAAAGGATGCTGATAAAGAATTTATTCACTCTGATATTTAGATTTTGTCAATTATATTCGGTGTATCTGACAAAAGATGTTGATAAAAAAAAATTATTCATTCTGACACTTAGATTTTTTCAATTTTATCCAGCATATCCGACAAAGGATGCTAATATAGAATTTAATTAATCTGATATTTAGATTTTGTCAATTATATTCGTTGTATCTGTCAAAAGATGTTGATAAAAAAATTATTCACCCTGATACTTAGATTTTGTCAATTTTATCCCATGTATCCGAGAAATGGGTGTTGATATAGAATTTAATCCCTCTAATACTTATATTTTATCTGAGATATCCGACAAAGGATGCTGATAAAGCATTTAATCACTCTGATACTTAGATTTTGTCAATTATACTTGATGTATTTGACAAAAGACGTTGATAAAAAAAAATTATTCACTCTGACACTTAGATTTTGTCAATTTTATCCAGCATATCCGACAAGGGGTGCTGATATAGAATTTAATCAATCTGATATTAAGATTTTGTCAATTATATTCGTTGTATCTGACAAAAGATGTTGATAAAAAAATGTTCACTCTGACACTTAGGTTTTGTCAATTTTATCCCATGTATTCGAGAAATGGATGTTGTTATAGAATTTTATCAATCTGATACTTAGATTTTGTCAATTTTATCCGATATACCCGGCAAATGATATTGATAATGCTTTTATTCACTTTGATACTTAGATTTTGTCAAATATATTTGATGTATCTGCAAAATGTGTTGATAAAAAAAAATTATTCACTCTGACAGTTAGATTTTGTCAATTTTATCCAACATATCCGACACAGGCTGCTGATATAGCATTTATTCACTCTGATACTTAGATTTTGTCAGCTATATTCGTTGTATCTGACAACAGATGTTAATAAAAAAAATTATTCACTCTGACGCTTAGCTATTGTCAATTTTATCCCATGTATTCGAGAAATGGATGGTTGATATAGAATTTAATAAATCTGATGCTTAGATATTGTCAATTTTATCCGATATATCTAACAAATGACGTTGATAAAGCATTTATTCACTCTGATACTTCGATTTAGTAAATTTTATCCCATGTATCCGAGAAAGGGATGTTGATATGGAATTTAATCACTCTGATACTTAGATTTTAATCTCCCTGATACTTATATTTTGTCAATTTTATCCGACATATCCAACACAGAATATTGATAACGTTTTTATTCACTCTGATTGTTTTACTTTGTAAATTTTGTTCGATGTATCTGACGTAGTATGGTGATGGAAGCAAGTTCAATCGATAATGAATGTTAATAAAGAATTTGTTCAATTTTTTTCATAAATTCCCGAATTAGATTTCTGTATTGTGTATCTAAGAGGTGAATTCAAGAAAGAGTTTGTTACTTACTTACTTACAATTTTTTCATAATGACATATCCAACAACTGATGTTAATGAAGAATTTATTCATTCTGATACCTAGATTTTGTCAATGTTATCCCATTTGTCTGACAATAGATGTATGCAAATTCCTTTTCTTATATCTCGATGTTTTAATAGACATTCTAAACATTTGAGATGCTAGCTTACTCTAAAAATAATGAACACATAACAATGTAATGCATAATATATTTTTAATGAAACAATTCTATATAGAATATTAGTACAAAAATATATTATGATACATTATTAATATCAATGATAAACTTTAGACATTTTGAATCTGTTCCATAAAATAGTTCACCATGTTCTCTCTTGATATTGTAGTTATTGTCTTCTCTTAGTTCGTAATCAGTAGAATAGTCATTATTCCATTTTGAGTCATACACAACTTTTACTGGTGTGTCATCGACAGGCTCAATATGCTTTTCGTCTTTGGTATTATTTGGTTTATTGACTGTTTGATCGATGGCAGTAACGTTTGCTGGTACTTTGTTTTTCATCGATTCATCTTTATATTCCATAGTGATATTTTCTGCCAATGCCCTTTTATTTTTCTGGCAATTTCACTGTCTATTATCACATTATTTTTATAAAGGTAACAGTTTCGGCACGTAGACAAGATATGGTTTATGATATCAGTAGAAGTGTAGGCCTTTCTTTTTTTGATCTTCGGTTGAATGCTAATACCCAAAAGCTGACGATAGGATGTATCAGTAGGTAATGTGTTACCTGCAACAGTAGCAAGGAGTTGTCTTCTATCATCAACGATTATTTTTATGTTGTCATTCTCTTTGAGTGTAATCATCTCTGGAGATCTCAATCTTGGATATCCACCAACATAAGAGTTGAATTTTTTCGGTACTCCAAAGAAATTTAATTCCTTACTTTCTTGACAATGCATGCATACATTTTCAATAGTGCTACCACTTGTACTTGTTTCATAGTTTAAATACTTCTCCTTGTCGGCATTCAATGCTACAATAACATTGTCATGCTAACACACTTTATTAAAATGCTCCATCTTCACTTTTTTTAAAAGATATGACTTATGTGTTTATCGTTCCACTGCGTACAAAATACTGATTTAATACATGCAATAAACTAGATAGTGTCGATAACCCGCCATAAAGTACCAGTGGGAAAGCCGCATCGTGTCTCTGAGCAAGCATAGAGTAAAATTGATAGAGCCGTAAGCATATTTTATGTCATTTTAAGATACGTAAAAAAAAAGTCCAAAAAAAATTTTTAGTCCAATAAAAAAAAGTGCTACTACAAACATTATTTTTCTAATAGTAAAGGTCATGACTAACATGTCTATACCATTCTCATTTTGAGTTTGGAAAATATAAAATTTGATTTTTTTTTTGTTTTAAGTATGTTTCATCTCATTCGAAGACATGTAAAAAAAAGCTGAAAAAAATATATATTAAAAAAATAATAAAAAAAAAAATAAAAAAAACTTAAAAAAAAATTCAAAAAAATGAGGGGAGGGGGCCAAAAAGTTGGAGGGGAGGGGGCCCCCGTTCGAGTTTGGGGATAGGGGCCTTCGGGGGTTGAGGTGTCTGGTGGTTAGGGTCGTTAGTGCTTATGATCCTTGACGGTTTGTACTCACATACACCTTACTACTTGATTTGCAAGGATTTCTAAGGTTTGTTCTGAATTTCATTATTAAGATTCTTTTCTTGCCATCTACATGTCTCTTAGTATCAACTTTTTAGTATACTATAACATTAGACTCTATTTTAAACTGACAACACTGTTCAAACGCCACTTGTGTATTATACAGAACCCATCGAAGAAATAAAGCTATGTCAAGTCACAAGACCATTTTATCATTGTTAATTATTTTTATAGATTGATATTGTTCCAAATTGATAATAAATAAGCTATGAGTTAACAGCCCCGAGGGGTTACCTTAACTGATAATCAGTTTAACCCTTTTTTTCTCCACCTTCATACGATCCAATTCGCAAATGCTATCTAGCTCTGTTTATTCCCCTATTATTCAATTAATATCGTTCGTATAGTCCAGTTCACAAATGCTATACCCTTTTTTTGCAATTAGAGTTAGCTTTTAAGCAAAATGATATAAAACCATATGCCGATCAATCAATTCTGAGTATAGCGTCCTATTCTTTAACTAGCAGCGACACATTCCTAACAGACTAGTCTTGACTAAAGACAATTGTCTAATAATCAGTTTAACCCTTTTTTCTCCACCTTCATACGATCCAATTCGCAAATGCTATCTAGCTCTGTTTTTCCCTACTATTCAATTAATATCGTTCGTATAGTCCAATTTGCAAATGCTGTACCCTTTTTTTGCAATTAGAGTTAGCTTTAGCAGAGACACATTCCTAACAAACTAGTCTTGACTAAAGGCAATTGTAAAAAAAATCAGAAACCAGTCTAATAGCACATACTTCAAAGAAATGGAACAGTGCATGATGCATGGGTGATAGACAGCTTTTCCTACAAAATCATTCCTAATTACGCAATTTGACAATTTCTAGTTTTTGGTTAAAAAAAAAACACGTTATGATGAAAGTGTCTCAAAAACCAGTCTGCTTGCGTTGTACAATCTGAATTATACTTTCAAAACCTGTTTGATCCCTTTATAGGTATATAATATAAAAGGATTGGTCGCTTTTTGCAATGTGTTCGTCAAACTGCACTGTATATTCTTGTCCCGGTCGCGCCTTTATATAGGACATTACTGACAACGCTTTCTATAAACACCTTATATGCCCCTAGGGCATAAATTACAGCCCTTACCCAAAGGTCTGTTAGGGTGGTTGTCATCCTCTAAGACTAAATTTCCAGAACTTTCAACTACGTTAAACAGCATGGCTATCTCAAAATTTTGATTAGATGTTTTTGGGAGAATGGTGGGCGTGAGAGAGGTGTTAGTCGCCTTCCAATCACTTTCGACTATTAAAAAGGGCACAAGCCACTCCTATTTCCAATTGAATGAGCGCTTTTCCAAGTTTTCGCTTTTCGAGAAAATGTGGGCGTGAGTGGGGCGTTAGTTGCCCTCAAATCACTTTCGACTATTAAAAAGGGTACTATCCCTTTGAATTTCAAATTAAATGAGTCCTTTTTCAAGTTTCTACGACAAATATTTGAATAAAAATATAATATGCCCCCAGGGCATAACTTATAATCCTTGCCTTGAGGGTTGTGTGGGAGTTTCCTCTTCAAAAATATTTTTCTATTTGGAAATCAGCTACACTGAACAAAATGGCTATCTAGAAATTTTGATTGGATGTGTTTGGGGGAATGATGGGCGTGGAGGGGGGGGGGGGCTAGTTGCCCTCCAATCACTTTCGACTTTTAAAAAGGGCACCAACCCTTTGAATTTCCAATCGAATGAGCTTTTTCTGAAATTTCTACGACAACACCTTCTTTAAAAACCTTATATGCCCCCAGGGCATAACTTAAAACCTTGGCCCTGAGGGTTGTGGGGGAGTGTCCTCCTCAAAAATATATTTTCTATCTGTAATTAAATCACGCGGAACAACAAGGCTATCTAAAAACTACGTTGGTATGTGTCAGGGGGCATGATTAGCGTGGGGGGGGGCTAGTTGCCCTCTAATCACTTTGGACTATAAAAAGGGCACTAGCTGGTTTAATTTTTAATCAAATGGTCTTTTTTGAAGGTTCTACGACAACGTCTTCTATAAAAAACCTTATATGCCCCCAGGGCATAACTTAAATCCCTTACCCCGAGGGTTGTGGGGGAGTGTCCTCCTCAAAAACATATTTTCTATCTGGAAATCAAATACGCTGAATAAAATGACTATCTAAAAATTTAGATTGAATGTGTTTTGGAGAATGATAGGCGTGGGGGGGGGGGGCGGGGCTAATTGCCCTCCAATCACTCTTGACTATGAAATAGGTTACTAGCCCTTCGAATTTTCAATCGAATGAGCCTTTTTTGAAGTTTCTACGATAAGGTCTTCTATAAAAACCTTATATGCCCCCAGGGCATAACTTAAAACCCTTGCCCTGAAAACCCTAAACCCTTGCTAACTTAAAATCTTGGATGTGTTTGGGGGAATGATGGGCGTGGGGGGGGGGGTCTATTTGCCTTCCAATCACTTTCGACTATTAAAAGGGCACTAGAACTCTCAATTTCCAATCGAATGAACCCCTTTTGAAGTCTCTACGACGACCCCTTCGATAAAAACCTTATATGCCCCCAATGCATAGCTTAAAACCCTTGCCCTGAGGGTTGTGGGGGAGTGTCCTCCTCAAAAACATATTTTCTATCTGGAAATCAACTACGCTGAACAAAATGGCTATCTCAAAATTTTGATTGGATGGGTTTGGGGGATTCATGGGCGTGGGGTAAACCCTTGCCCTGAAAACCCTAAACCCTTGCTAACTTAAAATCTTGGATGTGTTTGGGGGAATGATGAGCATGGGGGGGGTCTAGTTTCCCTCCAGTCACTTTTAACTATTAAAAAGGGTACAAGTCCTTCGATTTTTCAATCGATAGAGCCTGAATTGAAGTTTCTACGACAACTCCTTCTATAAATACCCTGTATGCCCCCAGGGCATAACTTAAAACCCTTGCCCTGAGGGTTGTGGGTGAGTGTCCTCCTCAAAAATATATTTTCTATCTGAAAATCAACTACGCTGAACAAAATGGCTATCTCAGAAGTTTGATTGGATGTGTTTGGGGGAATTATGGACGTGAAGGGGGGGGGGGGGCGCTAGTTGCCCTCCAATCACTTTTGACTATTAAAAATGGCACTAGCCCTTTGAATTTCCAATCGAATTAGAATTTTTTGAAGTTTTTACGACAACACAGTAGAAAGGGGGGTACCAGCGCGGACAGGACATAATTTATGCATGTTTTTATGGTTTTCTCACTGAGAATGAAAAAACAGGAATTTTCTCACTTGAAAAAACATGAATTTTCTCACTTTTATGGATGTTTTCTTGTATGGTTATGGGTGTTGGTCAATTTATTTGATGTTTTTCATGGATGTCAACATCAATTCATGTCTGTTTTGTGGTTTTTGTCAGTGAGAATGAAAAAGCAGGAACTTTCTCACATTTATGGATGTCAACAGCAATTTATGTCTGTTTTATGGTTCGTTGTCAGTCAGAATGGAAAAACATGAATTTTCTCACATTGATGGTTGTTTCTTGGATGGTTATGTGTGTTGGTCAATTTATTTGATGTTTTTCATGGATGTCAACAGTAATTCATGTGTGTTTTATGGTTTTTGTCAGTGAGAATGAAAAAACATGAATTTTCTCACATTGATGGTTGTTTCTTGGATGGTTATGTGTGTTGGTCAATTTATTTGATGTTTTTCATGGATGTCAACAGTAATTCATGTGTGTTTTATGGTTTTTGTCAGTGAGAATGGAAAAACAGGATTTTTCTCACTTTGATGGTTGTTTCTTGGACGGTTATGTGTGTTGGTCAATTTATTTGATGTTTTTCATGGATGTCAACAGCAATTTATGGATGTTTTATGGTATTTGTCAGTGAGAATGGAAAAAAAGTATTTTTCTCACTTGAAAAAAAATGAATTTTCTCACATTTATGGTTGTTTCTTGGACGGTTATGTGTGTTGGTCAATTCATTTGATGTTTTTAATGGATGTCAACAGCAATTCATGTATGTTTTATGTTTTTTGTCAGTGAGAATGAAAAAACAGTAACTTTCTCACATTAATGAATGCCATCAGAAAGTCATGTCTGTCTTATGTTTTTTGTCATTGAGAATGAAAAAACATAAACTTTTTCACATCGATGGATGTCAACAGCAATTTATGTTGTTTGGCTAGACAAACCTGAGAAATTGATTTACATAATCGGAGGGGAATTATTGGTTCACGAAAGGGGAATTAAGAAACAAACATGGCTTCATTGTTGTTTGGCTAACCTAACCTGAGAAATTGATTTACATAATCGGCGGGGGGATGTATTGATTCACGAAGGGGGAATTAAGAAACAAACATGGCTTCTTTGATCTTTAGGAGAACCTAACCTGAGAAATTGATTTACATAATCTGCGGGGGAATTATTGGTTCACGAAAGGGGAATTAAGAAACAAACATTATGGCTTCTTTAATCTTAGGTCTGAGGGATAAACGTTCTTTAGGTCAAAGAGAAAAATTAATATTTTAGTTTTAAATAGGGCTTCATTGATCTTTAGTGTCAGGAATTAGAAATGACATCACTTGTTATCTTGGAATTATGTGGGAGTCTAAAGAGATAGAAATTCTATTTTTAAATACGGCTTCACTGAGCTTTAAGTCGGAGAGATAAATTGATATTCTAACGAAACCTTAATAGTTTAGCTAGGAACATTTATGAGATGAAGAGATCAACGTAGGAAAGGGTTTCCTAGAAATTTGAAATGTGAAAGCGCAGGGATGCCAAAAACAAAAGGAACACACAGAAATTACTTTTAGGGGATTATTTGGGTGAAACGGTTTTAAAAATTTTAGGGAATTATTTCGGCGAAACAGTTAGAGACATTTTAAAAGATGATTTTAGAAAAGGTTTTAGAAGAGGTTTTGAGTGTGGTCGTTACAGTAAACAAGTTCTATTTGAACAGTGTCGTGAGGTCCTCTACCCCAACCCCAAAGGGCCCCGATCGCCCTACCCCGACCCAAAGGGCTCCGATCCCCATACCCCAATCCCGAAGGAACCCCCCGGTCCCCCAAGGCCCCCCCCGACCCGCAAAGGCCCTCCCCGGGCCCCGTCTTTCGTTGATGTGTGTTGTCTGAAACCTATGATTTGGGGTGTATGGGTTGCTATTTTTTACTTTTCTGAGTTGGATTTCTTAGTCTTTCATAGGTATGTGTTGTCTGAAACCTATGATTTGGGATGGATGGTTTGCTATTTTTGACTTTTCTGAGCTGGATTTCTTAGCCTTTCATAGGTGTGTGTTGTCAGAAAATTATGATTTGGGATGTGTAGTTTGCTATGTGGACTTTTCAGAGCTAGGATTCTTAGTTTCTCATAGGTGTTTGTTGTCTGAAACCTATAGTTTGGGATGAGTAGTTTGCTATTTAAGGCTTTTCTGAGCTAAGGTTGCCTAGTATTTCGTAGGTGTGTGTTGTCTGAAACTTATTAATTGAGGTGTCTAATTTGCTATTTCAGGCCTTTATGAGATAATTTATAATAGAATATAGTAGGTGAATTTTGTCTTAAAATTATGATTTGGGATATGTAAATTACTATTTCGGGCTTTTCTAAGTTAAATTTCCTAGTCTTTCGTGTGTGTGTGTTGACTGAAACCTATGATTTGGGATATAAGGTTCTTAGTCTTTCGTTGGTGTGTGTTGTCTGAAACCTATGATTTGGGATTTGTAGTTTGCTATTTGGACATTTCATAGCTAGGATTCATAGTCCCTCATAGGTGTTTGTTTTCTGAAACCTATAGTTTGGGATGAGTAGTTTGCTATTTCAGGCTTTTCTGAGCTAAGGTTTCTTAGTATTTCATAGGTCTGTGTTGTCTGAAACTTATGACTTGAGATGTCTAATTTGCTATTTCAGGCCTTTTTGAGCTAAGGTTTCATAGTATTTTGTAGGTGAATGTTGTCTGAAACTTATGATTTGGGATATGTAAATTACTATTTTGGGCTTTTCTGAGTTAGATTTACTAGTCTTTCGTTGGTGTGTGTTGACTGAAACCTATGATTTGGGATATAAGGTTCTTAGTCTTTCGGTGGTGTGTGTTGTCTGAAACCTATGATTTGGGATTTGTAGTTTGCTTTTTGGAATTTTCAGAGCTAGGATTCATAGTCCCTCATAGGTGTTTGTTGTCTGAAACCTATAGTTTGGGATGAATAGTTTGGTATTTGAGGCTTTTATGAGCTAAGGTTTATTAGTATTTCGTAGGTGTGTGTTGTCTGAAAAAGATGATTTGAGGTGTGTAATTTGCTATTTCAGGCTTTTCTGAGCTAAGGTTTCATAGTATTTCGTAGGTGAATATGGTCTGAAACTTATGATTTGGAATATGTAAATTACTATTTCGGGCTTTTCTAAGCTAGGTTTCTTAGTCTTTCGTTGATATGTGTTATCTGAAACCAATGATTTGGGGTGGGTGTGTTGCTATTTTTGACCTTTTTGAGCTGGATTTCATATCCTTTCAAAGGTATGTATTGCCTGAAACCTATGATTTGGGATGGTTAATTTGCTATTTTTGACTTTTCTGAGCTAGGTTTCTTAACCTTTCATAGGTGTGTGCTGTCAGAAAATTATGATTTGGGATTTGTTGTTTGGTTTTTAGAATTTTCAGAGCTAGGATTCATAGTCCCTAATAGGTGTTTGTTGTCTGAAACCTATAGTTAGGGATGAATAGTTTGCTATTTCAGGCTTTTCTGAGCTAAGGTTTCTTAGTATTTCGTAGGTGTGTGTTGTCTGAATCTTATGATTTGGGTTATGCAATTTGCTATTTCCGACTTTTCATAACCAGATTTCTTAGTCTTTCGTAGGTGTGTGGTGTCTGAAACCTATGATTGGGATGTGTGGGTTGCTATTTTTTGACTTTTTTGAGCTGGATTTCATAGCCTTTCGTTGATGTGTGTTGACTGAAACCTATGATTTGGGAATGAGTGGTTTGCCATTTTTGACTTTTTTAAGCTAGATTTTTTAGCATTTCATAGGTGTGTGCTTTCAGAAAATTATTACTTGGGAGGTGTAATTTTCATTGTGGACTGTTTAGAGCTATGATTTTTAGTCCCTCAAAGGGGTTTGATGTCTGAAACTTCTAGTTTGGGATGAGTAGTTGGCTGTTTCAGGCTTTTCTGAGCTAAGGTTTCTTAGTATTTCGTAGGTGAAGCTTCCACGTCAGTTATAAGTTCACCAAGACATAAAAAATTTAAAGTTCAGTTCTAAATTTTTCCATAGAAGATAGGAAAAGTTATACTATGATTGTGATTATTTTCTATGAAGATAGAAAGTTTCACTTTAATTCTAAATTTTCTTAAATTCAGTTCCGACTTTTCTCAAAGAGATGAAAAAATTTAAAGTTCGGCTCCAAATATTTTCCACGTCAGTTTTAAGTTCACCAAGACATAAAAAAATTAAAGTTCACTTCTAAATTTTTCCACAGAAGATATAGAAAAGTTATACTATGATTATGATTATTTTCAATGAAGATAAAAAGTTTCACTTTAATTCTAAATTTTCTTAAATCTTAAAATGACATGAAATATGCTTACGGCTCTACCAATCGTACTCTGTGCTTGTTCATAGACACGACGCGGCTTTTCCACTAATACTCTATGGCAGGTTATCGACACTACCGAGTTTATTGCATGCATTAAATCAGTATTTTTTACGCAGTGGAAGGATCAACACACAATTCATATCTGTAAAAAGTGAAGATGAATTATTCGACGAAACTATGTGCACATGAAAAAATCATCGTCGTGTTGAATGCTGACAAGGAGAAATACCTGAACTATGAAACGAGTGCAAGTGGAGATCTTATTGGGAATGTATGCATACGTTGTCATGACAGTGAGGAGTTAAATTGCTTTGGTGTACCCAAGAATTTCCATCATGCAAGTGGTGGATATGCGAGAGTAACATTACCAGAGAAATTAGTAGTCAAAGAGAATACCAACTTAAAAATAATAGTTGATGAAGAGGGACAACTTCTAGCTAATGGTTCTGGTAGCATGTTAGCCGTTGATAGATCTTATCGCAATCTTTCCGGTGTTAGCATTTGAATGAAAGCAAAAGGAAAAAGAAGACATGCATACAGCTGCATCAACAACATAAATCATATCATGTCAATGTGCCAAACTGCTATCTATGTAAAAATAATGTGACAATAGACAGTGAAATCGCAGGCAGAATAAAAAGGACATTAGCAGACAATATCATCAATGAATATAAAGATGAATTGACGGAAAGTGAAGCGCAAGTGTACTAATAATGTATAATAATGTATTTAACATATTTTTATATTAATATTCTACATGTCGATATTTCATTAAAATATCTAATGCATTATTTTGTTAAGTGTTCATTATTTATAGGGTATGCTAGAACGTCAAACGTTCAGAATATCTATTAAAAAGGTCAGAGATGTATGAAAAATAATTTTAGAGATAATGATACTACTAGCAGGCTCAATTTTTCATAGAAGATAGAAAAGTTCAAGTTCTTTTCTGAATTTTACCAAAGAACACAATTCAATTCTAATTTCACCAGAGAAAATAAAAAGCTTACACTTCTGTTTTAAGTTCGCCAAGACATAAAAATTGAAAGTTCACTTCTAAATTTTTCCGTAGAAGATAGGAAAAGTTATACTATGCTAGTGATTATTATCCATAAATATAAAAAGTATCACTTTAATTCTAAATTTTCTTAAATTCAATTCCGACCTTTCTCAAAGAGTTAAATTTAAAGTTCTATTCCAAATATTTCCCCAGAACAAGAAAAGTCCCAAGACATAAAAAATTTAAAGTTCACTTCTAAATTTTTCCTTAGAAGATAGGAAAAGTTATACTATGATTATGATTATTTTCTATGAAGATAAAAAATATTACTTTAATTCTAAATTTTCTTAAACTCAGTTCTGACCATTCTCAAAGAGATGAAAAAATTTAAAGTTCTGTTCCAAATATTTCCCCGGAAGAAGAAAAGTTCAACTTCGATTCTGAATTTTCTCAATGAAAATGAAATAAGTTATTGATCAATTCTATTTTCCCGAAATAATAGAAAATTTTCCACTTCAATGCAGATTTTTCTCAAAGAGATGAAAAAATTTAAAATATTGTTCCAAATTTTTCTTAGAAGATAGAAAAGTTCAAGTTCTAATCTGAATTTTACCAAAGAACACAATTCAATTCTAATTTCTCTAGAGAAAGTAAAAAGCTTCCACTTCAGTTTTAAGTTCACCAAGACATAAAAAATTTAAGTTCAGTTCTAAATTTTTCCTTAGAAGATAGGAAAAGTTATACTTTGATTGTGATTATTTTCTATGAAGAAAAAAAGTTTCACTTTAATTCTAAATTTTCTTAAATTCAGTTCTGACCTTTCTGAAACAGATGAAAAAATTTAAAGTTCTGTTCAATATATTTTCTCGGAAGAAGAAAAGTTCAACTTCAATTCTGAATTTTCTCATTGAAAATGAAATAAATTATTGATCAATTCGATTTCCCCAAAATAATATAAAAAATTTCCACTTCAGTTCAGATTTTTCTCAAAGAAATGAAAAAATTGTAAATGTTATCCCAAATTTTTAATAGAAGATATAAAAGTTAAAGTTCTCTTCTGAATTTTACCAACAAACACAATTCAATTCTAAGTTCTCCTGAGACAATAAAAAGCTTCCACTTCAGTTTTAAGATAACCAAGACATAAAAAAATTTAAAGTTCTGTTCTGAATTTTACATAGAAGATAGGAAAAGTTATACTATGATAGTGATTATATTCCATGAAGATAAAAAAGTTTCACTTTAATTCTAAATTTTCTTAAATTCAGTTCCGACTTTTCACATAGAGATGAAAAAAATTTAAAGTTCTGTTCCAAATTTTTTCTTAGAATATTGGAAAAGTTATACTTTGAGCGTGACTATTCAAGTTCTCTTCTGAATTTTACCAATGAACACAATTAAATTCTAATTTCTCAATAGAAAATAAAAAGCTGACACTTCAGTTTTAAATTTGCCATGACATAAAAAATTTAGAGTTCAATTCTAAATTTCTACATAGAAGATAGGAAAATTTATACTATGATTGTGATTATTTTCTATGAAGATTAAAAGTTTCACTTCAATTTTAAATTTTCTCAAAGAAGTGAAGAAAAGTTAAACTTCGATTCTGAATTTTCTCAATGAAAATGAAATAAGTTATTGATCATTTCTATTTTCCCAAAATAATATAAAAATTTTCCACTTCAGGTCAGATTTTTCTCAAACAGATAAAAAAATTTTAAATACTGTTCCAAATTTTTCATAGAAGGTAGAAAAGTTCTTGTTCTCTTCTGAATTTTACCAAAGAACATAATTCATTTCTAATTTCTCAAGAGAAAATAAAAAGTTTCCATATCACTTTTAAGTTCACCAAGACATAAAAATTTAAAGTTCAATTCTAAATTTGTCCGCAGAAGATAGGAAAAGTTATACTATGATTATGATTATTTTCCACGTAGATAAAAAGTTACACATACATTCTAAATTTTTTTAAATTCAATTCCGACCTTTCTCAAAGAGATGAAAAAATTTTAAGTTCTGGTCCAAATATTTTCCCGGAAAAAGAAAACTTAAACTTCAATTCTGAATTTTCACAATGAAAATGAAATAAGTTATTGATCAATTCTGTTTTCCTAAAATAATATAAAATTTTCCACTTCAATTCAGATTTTTCTCAAAGAGATGACAAAATTTTAAAAATTGTTTTAAATTTTTCATAGAAGATAGGAAAAGTTATACTTTGATTGTGAACATTCTTCATAAAGATATGGAGCTCCATTTTAATTCTGAGTTTTCTCGAAGAAGTTCAAAATGTACAAGTTCTCTTCTGAATTTTCTTAGAGAAGAGAGACAAAAGTTAGCTCAATTTTGAAATTTCCCAATAAAAATGAAAAAGCTTTCATTTCAGTTCCTAATTTCTCAATTACATAGAAAATTTTAAGTTCAATTCTAAATTTTTCGATAGAAGATAGGAATGACAATGCTATGATTGTGATTATTTACCATGAAGATAAAAGTTTCACTTTATTTCTAATGTTTCTTAAATTCAGTTCATTCATCTAACCACCAAAAACAATAGGTTAGGTTAGGTATAAATAAAAATTAATAAATAATTAGAAACATCTCTACATGTTTAAGTTAGGTTAGGTTAACTTGTCATGAGCGCTCATGATAAGCTAACCTAACATAACTTATACATGGTAAAAAGATTAAATTAGGTTAGGTTAGGCTAGCTTAAGTTAGGTTAGGTTAAGTTAGGTTAGGTTAGCCTACGTACGCACGCGTACGTAGGCTAACCTAACCTAACGTAACGCGTAACCTAACCTAACTTAAACATGTAGAGATGTTTCTAATTATTTATTAATATTTATTTATACCTAACCTAACCTATTGTTTTTGGTGGTTAGATGAATGAACTGAATTTAAGAAAAATTAAAAATAAAGTGAAACTTTTTATCTTCATGGTAAATTATCACAATCATAGTATAGTCATTCCTATCTTCTATGGAAAAATTTAGAATTGAACTTTAAATTTTTTATGTCTTTGAGAAACTAGGAACTGATATGGAAGCTTTTTCATTTTCATTGGTAAATTTCAGAATTGAGCTAACTTTTTTCTCTTTTCTAAGAAAATTCAGAAGAGAACTTTTACATTTTGAGCTTCTTCGAGAAAACTCAGAATTAAAGTGGAGCTCCATATCTTCATGAAGAATGTTCACAATCAAAGTATAACTTTTCCTATCTTCTATGAAAAATTTAGAACAATATTTAAAATTTTGTCATCTCTTTGAGAAAAATCTGAATTGAAGTGGAAAATTTTATATTATTTTAGGAAAACAGAATTGATCAATAACTTATTTCATTTTCATTGTGAAAATTCAGAATCGAAGTTGAACTTTTATTCTTCCGGGAAAATATATGGAACAGAACTTCTAATTTTTTCATCTCTTTGAGAAAGGTCGGAATTGAATTTAAGAAAATTTAGAATTAAAGTGAAACTTTTTATCTTCATGGAAAATAATCACAATCATAGTATAACTTTTCCTATCTTCTACGGACAAACTTAGAATTGAACTTTAAATTTTATGTCTTGGTGAACTTAAAAGTGATATGGAAACTTTTTATTTTCTCTGGAAAAATTAGAAATGAATTATATTCTTTGGTAAAATTCAGAAGAGAACAAGAACTTTTCTATCTTCTATGAAAAATTTGGAACAGTATTTAAAATTTTTTCATCTGTTTGAGACAAATCTGAACTGAAGTTGAAAACTTTTATATTATTTTGGGAAAATAGAAATGATCAATAACTTATTTCATTTTCATTGAGAAAATTCAGAATCGAAGTTGAACTTTTCTTCACTTCTTTGAGAAAATTTAAAATTGAAGTGAAACTTTTAATCTTCATAGAAAATAATCACAATCATAGTATAACTTTTCCTATCTTCTATGTAGAAATTTAGAATTGAACTTTAAATTTTTTATGTCATGGCGAACTTAAAACTGAAGTGGCAACCTTTTATTTTCTGTGAAGAAATTAGAATTTAATTATGTTAATTGTTAAAGTTCAGAAGAGAACTTGAATATTCACGATCAAAGTATAACTTTTCCAATATTCTATGAAAAAATTTGGAAAAGAACTTTAATTTTTTTTCATCTCTGTTTGAAAAGTCGGAACTGAATTTAAGAAAATTTAGAATTAAAGTGAAACTTTTATCTTCATGGAAAATAATCACTATCATAGTATAACTTTTCCTATCTTCTATGGAAAAATTCAGAACAGAACTTTAAATTTTTTTATGTCTTGGTGAAATTAAAACTGAAGTGTAAGCTTTTTCTTTTCTCTGGAGATATTAAAATTGAATTGTGTTTGTTGGTAAAATTCAGAAGAGAACTTGAACTTTTCTATCTTCTATGAAAAATTTGGAATAGTATTTTAAATTTTTTCATCTATTTGAGAAAAATCTGAACTGAAGTGGAAAATTTTTATATTATTTTGGGGAAATAGAATTGATCAATAACTCATTTCATTTTCAATGAGAAAATTCAGAATCGAAGTTGAACTTTTCTTTTTCCGAGAAAATATATTGAAGGGAATATGAAATTTTTTCGTCTGTTTCAGAATTATCAGAACTGACTTAAATAAAATTTAAGTTAAAGTGAGACTTTGTTTCTTCATCCAAAATAATTAAAGTAAAAGTTTAGCTATTCATGCTTTCCAAGGAAGAATTTAGGACTGAATTCTAAATTTTTTATGTCTTGGTGAACTTAAAACTGAAGTGGAAGCTTTTTATTTTCTCTGGAGAAATTAGAATTGAATTGTGTTCTTTGGTAAAATTCAGATTAGAACTTGAACTTTTCTATATTCTAAGAAAAATTTGGAACAATATTTAAAATTTTTTCATCTCTTTGAGAAAAATCTGAATTGAAGTGGAAAATTTTCTATTATTTTGGGAAAATAGAATTGATCAATAATATATTTCATTTTCATTGAGAAAATTCAGAATCGAAGTTGAACTTTTCGTCTTCCGGGAAAATATTAGGAACAGAACTTAAAAATTTTTCATCTCTTTGAGAATGGTCAGATCTGAATTTAAGAAAATTTAGAATTAAAGTGAAATTTTTATCTTCATAGAAAATAATCATAATCATAATATAACTTTTCCTATCTTCTACAGAAAAATTTAGAAGTGAACTTTAAATTTTTTATGTCTTGGGACTTTTCTTGTTCCGGGAAAATATTTGGAATAGAACTTTAAATTTAACTCTTTGAGAAAGGTCGGAATTGAATTTAAGAAAATTTAGAATTAAAGTGAAACTTTTTATCTTCATGGAAAATAATCACTATCATAGTATAACTTTTCCTATCTTCTACGGAAAAATTTAGAAGTGAACTTTAAATTTTTTATGTCTTGGTGAACTTAAAACTGAAGTGTAAGCTATTTATTTTCTCTGGTGAAATTAGAATGGAATTGTGTTCTTTGGTAAAATTCAGAAGAGAACTTGAACTTTTCTATCTTCTATGAAAAATTGAGCCTGATAGTAGAATCATTATCAATAAAATTATTTTTCTTACATCTCTGACCTTTTTAATAGAAATTATGAACGTTTAACATTCTAGCATACTCTAAAAATAATTAACACTTAACAAAATAATGCACTAAATATTTTTAATGAAATTACGACATGTAGAATATTAATATAAAAATATGCTAAATACATTATTATACATTATTAGTACACCTGCGCTTCACTTTCCGTCAATTCATCTTTATATTCATTGATGATATTGTCTGCTAATGTCCTTTTTATTCTGACTGAGATTTCTCTGTCTATTTTCACATTATTTTTACATAGATAGCAGTTTTGGCACATTGACATGATATGATTTATGATGTTGATGCAGCTATATTCATGTCTTCTTTTTCCTTTTGCTTTCATTCGAATGCTAACACCGGAATGATTGCGATAATATCTATTAACGGCTAAGATGCTACCAAAGCCATTAGCTAGAACTTGTCGCTCTTCATCAACTAATATTTTTAAGTTGGCATTCTCTTTGACTACTAATTTCTCTGATAATGCTACTCTCATATATCCACAACGTTCGTGATGGAAATTTGTGGCTGCACCAATGGAATTTAACTCCTCACTCTCATAACACAGTATGCTTACATCCCGAATACGATCTATTCTTGTGCGCGTTTCGTACTTCAGGTCTTTCTCCATGTCATCATTCAACAAGACGATGATTTTTTAATGTGCACATAGTTTCGTCGTATAAATCATCTTCACTTTTTACAGATATGAATTGTATGTTGATCCTTCCACTGCGTAAAAAATACTGATTTAATGCATGCAATAAAATCGGTAGTGTCGATAACCTGCCATAGAGTATCAGTGAAAAAGCCGCGTCGTGTCTATGAACAAGCACAGAGTACGATTGCTAGAGCCGTAAGCATAATTCATGTCATTTTAATATTTAAGAAAATTTAGAATTAAAGTGAAACTTTTTATCTTCATGGAAAATAATCATAATCATAGTATAACTTTTCCTATCTTCTGTGGAAAAATTTAGAAGTGAACTTTAAATTTTTTATGTCTTGGTGAACTTAAAACTGACGTGGAAAACATTTGGAGCCGAACTTTAAATTTTTTCATCTCTTTGAGAAAAGTCGGAACTGAATTTAAGAAAATTTAGAATTAAAGTGAAACTTTCTATCTTCATAGAAAATAATCACAATCATAGTATAACTTTTCCTATCTTCTATGGAAAAATTTAGAAATGAAGCTTAAATTTTTTATGTTTTGGTGAACTTAAAACTGACGTGGAAGCTTCACCTACTAAATACTAAGAAACCTTAGCTCAGAAAATCCTGAAATAGCCAACTACTTATCCCAAACTAGAGGTTTCAGACAACAAAACCCTATGAGGGACTAAAAATCCTAGCTCTTAAAAGTCCAAAATGAAAATTACACTTCCCAAGTCATAATTTTCTTAAATCACACACATATTAAAGGATAATAAATCTATCTTATAAAAGTCAAAAATAGCAAACCACTCATTCCCAAATCATAGGTTTCAGTCAACACACACCTATGAAAGGCTAAGAAATCCAGCTCAGAAAAGTCAAAAAATAGCAACCCACACATCCCAAATCATAGGTTTCAGACACCACACACCTACGAAAGACTAAGAAATCTGGTTATGAAAAGTCGGAAATAGCAAATTGCATACCTCAAATCATAAGTTTCAGACAACACACACCTATGAAATACTAAGAAAGCTTAGCTCAGAAAAGCCTGAAATAGCAAACTATTCATCCCAAACTATAGGTTTCAGACAACAAACACCTATGAGGGACTAAGAATCCTAGCTCTGAAAAATCTAAAAAGCAAACTACAAATCCCAAATCATAATTTTCTGACAGCACACACCTATGAAAGGCTAAGAAACCTAGCTCAGAAAAGTCAAAAATAGCAAATTAACCATCTCAAATCATAGGTTTCAGGCAACACATACCTATGAAAGGCTATCAAATCCGGATCAAAAAGGTCAAAAATAGCAACACACCCATCCCAAATCATTTGTTTCAGTTAACACACATCAACGAATGACTAAGAAACCTAGCTTAGAAAAGCACGAAATAGTAATTAGCATATCCCAAATCATAACTTTCAGACAACATTCACCTACGAAATACTATGAAACCTTAGCTCTGAAAAGCCTGAAATAGCAAATTACACACCTCAAATCATAAGTTTCAGACAACACAAACCTACGAAATAATAATAAAACTTAGATCATAAAAGCCTGAAATAGCAAAATACTCATCCCAAACTATATGTTTCAGACGACAAACAACTAGGAGTGACTATGAATCCTAGCTCTGAAAAGTCCAAAAAGCAAACTAAAAATCCCAAATCCTAGGCTTCAGACAACACACACCAATGAAAGACTAAGAACCTTATATCCCAAATCATAGGTTTCAGTCAACACACACCAACGAAAGACTGAGAAATCTAACTTAGAAAAGCCCGAAATAGTAATTTACATATCCCAAATCATAAGTTTCAGACGACATTCACCTACGAAATACTACGAAACCTTAGCTCAGAAAGGCCTGAAATAGCAAATTAGACACCTCAAGTCATAAGTTTCAGACAACACACCTATGAAATACTAAGAAACCTTAGCTCATAAAAGCCTGAAATAGCAAACTACTCATCCCAAACTATAGGTTTCAGACAACAAACACCTATGAGAGACTAAGAATCCTAGCTCTGAAAAGTCCAAATAGCAAACTACACATCCCAAATCATAATTTTCTGACAACACCCACCTATGAAAGGGTAAGAAATCCAGCTCAGAAAAGTCAAAAATGGCAAACCACCCATCCCAAACCATAGGTTTCAGACAACACATACCTATGAAAGACTAACAAATCCACCTCAGAAACGTCAAAAATAGCAACCCATCCACCCCAACTCATATGTGTCAGACACTATACATCACCTAACGCTGTGGCCCGCGGAGGCCCTTGCCGGGTCTGGGGGGGCCTTGGGTGCCCAGGGGGGTTCTTCGGGAGTGGGTTATGGCGTTTGGAGCTCGGTGGGCCGTGGTCGGGTAATCGGGGCCCTGTGGGGTTGTGTTCGAGGACCTCAAGATACTTTTCAAATAAAGCTTTCTTACTATAACAACCACACTCAAAACATCTTCCAAAACCTTTTCTAAAATCATCTTTTAAAATGTCTCTAACTGTTTTGCCGAAATAGTTCCCTAAAATGTTTAAAACTATTTCCCCCAAATAATCCCCTAAAAGTAATTTCTGTGTGTTCATTTTGTTTTTGGCATCCCTGCGCTGTCACATTTCAAATTTCTAGGAAACCCTTTCCTACGTTAATTTCTTCATCTCATAAATGTTCCTAGCTACACTATTAAGGTTTCATTAGAATATCAATTTATCTCTCTGACTTAAAGCTCAGTGAAGCCGTATTTAAAAATAGAATTTCTATCTCTTTAGACTCCCGCATAATTCCAAGATAACAAGTGATGTCATTTCTAATTCCTGAAACTAAAGATCAATGAAGTCCTATTTAAAAATAGAATATTAATTTTTCTCTCTGACCTAAAGAACGTTTATCCTTCAGACCTAAGATTAAAGAAGCCATAATGTTTGTTTCTTAATTCCCCTTTCGTGAACCAATAATCCCCCCGCAGATTGTGTAAATCAATTTCTCAGGTTAGGCTCGCCTAAAGATCAAAGAAGCCATGTTTGTTTCTTAATTCCCCCTTCGTGAATCAATACATTCCCCCGCCGATTATGTAAATCAATTTCTCAGGTTAGGGTAGCCAAACAACAATGAAGCCATATTTGTTTCTTAATTCCCCTTTCGTGAACCAATAATTCCCCCTCCGATTATGTAAATCAATTTCTCAGGTTAGGCTAGCCAAACAACATAAATTGCTGTTGACATCCATAAATGTGAGAAAGCTCCTGTTTTTTCATTCTCACTGACAAAAACCATAAAACAGACATGAATTGCTGTTGACATCCATTAAAGTGAGAAATTTCCTGTTTTTTCATTTTCACTGACAAAAACCATAAAACAGAGATGAATTGCTGTTGACATCCATGAAAAACATCAAATAAATTGACCAACACACATAACCGTCCAAGAAACAACCATCAATGTGAGAAAATTCCTGTTTTTTCAAGTGAGAAAAATACTGTTTTCCATTCTCACTGACAAAAACCATAAAACATACATAAATTACTGTTGACATCCATGAAAAACATCAAATAAAATGACCAACACACATAACCGTCCAAGAAACAACCATAAATGTGACAAAATTCATGTTTTTTCATTCTCACTGACAAAAACCAAAAAACACACATGAATTACTGTTGACATCCATGAAAAACATCAAATAAATTGACCAACACACATAACAATCCAAGAAACAACCATCAATGTGAGAAAATTCATGTTTTTTCATTCTCACTGACAAAAACCATAAAAAACACATGAATTACTGTTGACATCCATGAAAAACATCAAATAAATTGACCAACACACATAACCATCCAAGAAACAATCATCAATGTGAGAAAATTCATGTTTTTCCATTCTCACTGACAACGAACCATAAAACAGACATAAATTGCTGTTGACATCCATGAATGTGAGAAAGTTCCTGGTTTTTCATTCTCACTGACAAAAACCATAAAACAGACATAAATTGATGTTGACATCCAGGAAAAACATCAAATAAATTGACCAACACCCATAACCATCCAAGAAAACATCCATCAAAGTGAGAAAATTCATGTTTTTTCAAGTGAGAAAATTCCTGTTTTTTCATTCTCACTGAGAAAACCATAAAAACATGCATAAATTATGTCCTGTCCGCGCTGGTACCCCCCTTTCTACTCAACACCTTCTTTAAAAACCTTATATGCCCCAAGGGCATAACTTCAAACCCCTGCCCTGAGGGTTCTGGGGGAGTTTGCTCCTAAAAAACATATTTTCTATGTGGAAATCAACCCCACTGAGCAAAATGGCCATCTCACAATTTTAATTGGACGTGTTTGCGGGAGGGATGGGCGGGGGGGGAGGGGTAGTTGCCCTCAAATCACTTTCAATTTTTAAATAGGGCGCTAGAACTCTCGATTTCCAGTCAAATGAGCCCCTTCTGAAGTTTCTACGACTACCCCTTCCATATGAGGTGCCCTGCTCTAAATTAAAAAAATAATACATAGTACATTGTGCCAACATCGTTCTTATATGCCCTCAGGTCATAACTTAAAACTCTTGCCCTGAGGATTGTGGGGGAGTGTCCTAATCAAAAATATATTTTCTAACTGGAAATCAACTACGCTGAACAAAATGTCTATCTCAAAATTTTGATTGGATGTGTTTGGGTGAATTATGGGCGTGGGAGGCGGCTAGTTGCCCTCCAATCACTTTTGACTATTAAAAAGGGCACTAGCCACTCCAATTTATAATCGAATGAGCCCTTTTCGAAGTTTCTATGGCAACTCCTTCGATACGAAGTGCCCAGCTGAAGAAAAAAAAATACATTGTGCCCACATCGTTCTTTACTTAGGCAGCGCTAACGCGCTGCCTATGATTGAAGACCTGGCACCACGATGCAAATCAACAACTATATTATCACTTTGCCTAGGTCCATAATTATGCAGGTCACTATTAATTTGGTAAAAATCCTCAAAAACTTCAGGGGTTGAACCATTCTTACACTGAAACACAAATACTGCAGCTTGATAATCTCTTATCTGAGTGTAGATTAAGGACCTTCAGGGACCTAAAACAAGCACATGTGTCATTTACATTCTGGACATACCTACCGATTGTTCTAACAGCTTTATTTTGTAGAATTTGCACTCTTCTATAGTTGCATAAGTAAAAGTGACTGGAGGGTAACACCCCCCCCCCCCCCACATCCTCTTTTTTCCAAATGCATCCGATCAGAATTTTAATTTCGCCGATTTGTTTAGAATAGTCCAAAGATAACAACACCCCAGGGCCAGGGGGCAAGTGTTGTACGGTATGGCCCAGGAACAAATAACAATTTAAAAAAAAGCACAGAAAACCATTCAAAAATACTAATACAAACAAATAAATAAAAACAACATATAAGACCCTCACGATGGATTGTGCCTAAAAGAATAAACCTCACTAGATCCTTAATACTAATAAAACACCCATTTCCCAGCAATTTCTTCACCTAAGCCTCATCCCCTCATCCACTCCAAAAATTTTCTTTCTCAAGACCCTTAACTCTTCACACTTTCCCTGATGATGCAATCAACTATCCTGTAAATCACCACACAACGGGCAAGTGTGAAGACCATTGTTCATTCTAACCCTTTCAAAATATCCTCTTCTTCCCCCAATGGGCATAAAATTACCTCTGCAAGAAATTACCAACTTAATATCCTTCTTTGATAGCCCAGCTCTAAAATGTACATCCTCTCCTCATGCCTATTTTACCCAAGAAAATCAGACGTTCTGAGAGTCAGACTTTCACCCCCACTTCTGAATTTCCTGATGGACTAAAATAGAATATTCATTCAAATGAAATAATCTGTTTAATTTTATTAGTTCTTACCAAGAGTGTTGTAAGACACATGTAGGTACACATGTAGGTTTCACTACAGACAAGATTTTCTAATGCCCCCTTCCCTAACTGTTGAAGTCTAAAACCTTCTGCGTAGTTGGTGCTTTACTGAAAACAAATTAAATTACAAATATTTTCTTTTGTATTTACTACAAATTAAATTGAAAATAAAAATTATGGTAAAATAAAATCTTGAACTGATGAGCTTTCAACAATTAATACGATTATATATTAAACATTCAATATAATTTTGTTAGTTCTTTTAACAGAACTAACATATACCAGAGACACATATACCGTGTCTCTATAATTAACGAAATTTCTAGGAAAGTTGATGGTTTAAGTAGTATCCCTCTAGGCACTTCAAGGACACAGGTAGGGAAATTAACACAGTGAAATTAACATTGGATGTTTCATTTTGGTTATTATTGTTGGATGTTGGTTATTTTGATTATGTTTGTTTTTTGTTATGTAAGTTGAAGGTCATGTTTGTTGGATATACCTGATGTTTGTTGGTTATGTTTGTTTTTGGTTATGTTTGTTGGTTATGATTGTTGTTTGTTGGTTATGTTTGATATTTGTTGGTTATGTGTGTTAGTTGTGATTGTTGGATGTGATTGTTGGTTATGTTTGATGTTTGTTGGTTATGTTTGATGTTTGTAGGTTATGTTTGTTCGTTATGATGGTTGGTTATGTTTGTTGGTCATGTTGTTGGTTGTTGGTTATGTTTGTTGGTTATCGTTGTCGGTTATTATTGTTGGTTATGTTTGTTGGTTCTTGGTTATGGTTGTTGGTTATGATTGCTGGATGATGTGTGACGGATATGTTTGTTTCTTATGTTTGCTGGATGTGATAGTTGGATGTTGATTATGTTTATGTTTGATAGTTATGTGGTTTGATGGTTATGATTGCTGAATATGTTTGTTGGTTGTTGGTCATGTTTGTTGTTTGTTGGTTATTTTGCTTATGATTAATATTGGTTAGTTATAATTAATGGTTATGATTAATGGTTACTGGTTATGCTGGTTATGTTTGTTGATGGTTAATTTTTGTTGATGATTAATGTTTGTTGGTTATGTTTGTTGATGGTTGTTGCTTTGGATATATTTGGAAATAAATGCTGTTTCTACCGGAGCCTTGTTTCTATGCTAATTCCATATCTAGACCCATTTTGAAATTTTATTTTTTCGCCTGAAACATACAACGTTTTTTTTTTCTTTAACTTAATGGCAACACACACTTTATGTAAAATCACGTAATGATTGTGCAACCATCACTGCCAGATAATACCTTTTTGACATTTTTCGCCCAAAACCCTCAACACATTTTTCTTCCTTGTGACTTTTTATTTTTTTCGCCTGAAACGCTCACCACATTTTTTTCTTTCATTAGTTGTTTCTTTGACCCAACTAGGACTCGAAAGGTCAATTTTCTTCCAAGGGGAACGCGCTCTAACCGAGAGGACTAAACCGCTATTCCCAGTATTTTGTCCTACTCTTAATATTCTAAAATTAACCTAATGCGTGACACCTAAGATCCCCCATTTTTGGCAAACACTAGAATGACGTGTTGCTCTCAAAATTTGAAACACTCCAGGAGACATTGCTCTCAAGATATTAATAAAGGGAAATGCTTGCCTTGCTTGTGCTAAGCAATTCATCTTAAAACACAGACTTTGTTAATAAAGGTTTTATTATTTCAAAAAATTTGAGAAACAATATTAAAAATATAGAAAAACACGACGAAAAATAAAATGTAAAAAAAGTATAATATCCATATCATAATATACGCAAAAAAAAGAACCATGTATTACAGAAAATAGGGGGTCCTAGCATGCAACCCAGGGGGGTAGGGGGAGGGGGAGGGATATTAGAGATGGATTTAAATCATTTTAAGAGTTTTTAAGGAAATAACCCCTTTTTCATTAAGCTAAATTTATGAGTATTTCACAATATCCTAACAATAGGTTCCACCCTCCACCTACCATTCACTTTAAGAGGGCGCCTTGATAATAGATACAATTTTTAGGCATTATTTTAGCTTATAAAAGAATAAAATATAAACAATAACATGCATAATTTAAGGAAAGATGGGAGGAGAGGACTCCAAGGGACGGGGAGTCTGAGGGAGGGAGGGGGTCTTTTTCCGTCACTAGCTCATCACTGCCTTTTTTATCTAGTCATTTATGCTTACGTTATTTTTTTCGTTGCGCAAAGTGGTAATTTTAAAGTGTTTAATTTTTAGATTTTTTCTTACTTTGTTTTAGCCCGCAGCGGCCCTTCATCCACTAGGGTACCGGCCCGCTCGCTGGCCGCCTCCCAGGGAGTGTCCAGTCCACCGAGCAGTTTGTCTCAGTCTTTACGCAACCCAGGGCACATTTTTCCAGCAAAAATATCAAAACACGCAAAGGGGGAAATTCTATTTCGAGAAATTCTTGTTCACACCCATTCCTCGCACTGCCGGGGAGTTTGGTTAGTGTTTACTCATTCTTGGGACGAAATCTGGACATCAGCTAGGCGATAAAGGAGGTTAAAAAATAGTCTTGCTCGAGATAATTTAAAAAGTAGTAATAATAGTTAAATTATCATAGAATTTCTAGAACATGCTCTTACCTCTAACGTCACAGCATCCCTGTTTTTAGTGCTCAGCTGGCAAGATTCCCACCCCTGGTAACCCACCCGGGATTCCATGATTCCATTCTAGTGTGCTATAAATGGCTTCTGTCGCCTGGGGAGGTATGTTTGGACACAGTGGCGGATCCAGGGGAAGCGCCCCCTAGCATAGTCTAAAGTAGTGTAATTTACTTAAAAACCCAAGTTTGCGTTAATTAAACTTGCTCCTAACGCAAGTTTATCAGATGAACCTATTTTATGCCCCCCTCCCTAATTTTTTTATCGGATCAACCTATTCCCCCCCCTCCCTAAAAAATCCTGGATCCGCCCCTTTTTGGACATGATTTCGTACAAGTGTCTAGACATGGAATTTGCATATAAACAAGGCTCCGGTAGAAACAGCCTTTATTTTCAGATATATCCAAAGCAACAACCATCAACAAACATAACCAACAAACATTAACCATCAACAAACATAACTAACATAACCAGCCACCATTAATCATAACCATTAATTATAACCAACAAACATTAATCATGAGCAACATAACAAACAAACAACAAACATAACCAACAACCAACAAACATATTCAGCAATAATAACCATCAAACCACATAACCATCAAACATAAACATAACCAACATCCAACAATCACATCCAGAAAAACATAACAAACAAACGTAACCATCAAACATCATCCAGTAATAATAACCAACAACCATAATCAAGAACCAAAAAACATAATCAACAATCATAAAAAACAACCATAACCAACAAACATAACCAACAGCCAACAAACATAACCAATAATCAACATCCAACAACATGACCAACAAATATAACCAACAATCATAACCAACGAACATAACCAACAAACATCAAACATAACAAACAAACATCAAACACAACCAACAAACAAAAAACATAACCAACAAACATAACCTACAAACATCAGCCATATCCAACAAACATAACCATCAAGAAACATAACAAACAGCAAACATAACCAACATAACACACATCCAACAATCATAGCCAACATCCAACATCCAATGTTAATTTCCCTGTGCTAATTTTCCTACCTGTGTTCTAGAAGTGCCTACAGGGATACTACTTAAACCATCAACTTTCCGAGCCATTTCGTTAACTATAGAAACATGGTATATGTGTCTTGAATAGTCTTAAAAGAAAAAAAAAATTAAACTGAATGTTTAATATATAAAGGTATTAATTGTTGAAAGCTCACCAGTTCAAGATTTTATTTTACTGTAATTTTATTTTTAATTCAATTTGTAGTAAATACAAAAGAAAATATTTATAATGTAATTTGTTTTCAGTAAAGCACCAACTACGCAGAAGGTTTTAGACTTCAACAGTTAGGGAAGGGGGCAGCAGCAAACTCTTGTTTGTAGTGAAACCTACATGTGTCTTAAATATTCTTGGTAGAAACTTATAAAATTAAACGGATTATTTCCTTTTAATTAATATTCTATCTTAGTCCATCAGGAAATTCAGAAGTGGGGGCGAAAGTCTGATTCTCAGAACGTCTGATTTTCTTGGGTAAAATAGGCTTGGGGAGAGGATGTACATTTTATAGCTGGGCTGTCTAAGAAGGATATTAAGTTGGTAATTTCTTGCAGAGGTAATTTTATGTCGATTGGGGGAAGAGGAGTATATTTTGAAAGGGTTAGAAAGAACAATGGTCTTCACACTTGCCCGTTGTGTGGTGATTTAAAGAAAAGTTTATTGCATCATCAGGTAAAGTGTGAAGAGTTACGGGTCTTGAGAAAGGAAATTTTTTGAGTGGATGAGGGGGATGAGCCTTAGGGGGAAACATTTCTGGGAGATGGGTGTTTTATCAGTCTTAAAGATTTAGTGAGGTTTATTCGTTTAGGCATAATCCATCGTGAGGGTGTTATATGTTGTTTTTGTTTATTTGTTTCTGCTAGTGTTTTTGAATGGTTTTCTGTGCTTTAATCATTTTGGTCAAACGTATAGATTGAATCCTTTAATTGCATTTGTATGTTGTTAATTGTATTTGTTTTTTTGAATGTTTTTTTTCTGTAGCCGTGGCCCTGTGGTTTTTTGTGTCAAATATACTACTATACTGCTACGACTACAACTATAATGATACGAGCTGCAGAAAGCTCACCAGTTAAAGGTTTTATTTTACTGTAATTTTTATTTTCCATGTTGTAATAACTACAAAAGAAAACATTTGTAATATAATTTGTTTTCAGTAAAGCGTCAATAACAGTAGAAAGGCCCCTATTGACACGGGACGAACCACGTGGTTTATGGTTAGCTCACTGAGAATGAAAAAACAGGATTGTTCTCACTTGAAAAAACAGGAATTTTCTCACTTTTATGGATGTTTCTTGGAGGGTTATGAGTGTTGGTCAATTTATTTGATGTTTTTCATGGATGCCAACATCAATTTATGTCTGATTTATGGTTTTTGTCAGTGAGAATGGAAAAACAGTATTTTTCTCACTTTGATGGATGTTTTCTTGGACGTTCTCACGTTGATGGATGTTTCTTGGATGTTCTCACTTTGATGGATGTTTTCTTGGATGTTCTCACTTTGGTGGATGTTTTCGGTCAATGACCTAAATTTACAAAGGTCGATTATTGTTTCCAGGCAAAGTTTTAATGTCTGACAGATGATGTCATGGTTGATTGATTTGTCAAGAAAGGGGAATTAATTTGTTGTTTCGAATGGGAATTATTGATTCACGAAAGGGTTTCTTAGTAATTTGAAATGTGACAGCGCAGGGATGCCAAAAACAAAAGAAACACGCAGAAATTACGTTTAGGGGTTATTTGGACGAAACCGTTTTAGACATTTTAGGGAATTATTTCGGCGAAATAGTTAGAGACATTTTAAAAGATGATTTTAGAAAAGGTTTCATAGTAATTTCAAATGTGAGGTTAGGTGGTTATAATACACAAGTTCCATTTGAACAGTGTCGTGAGGTCCTCTACCCCAACCCCAAAGGGCTTCGATCCTACTACCCCAACCCCAAAGGGTTCCGATCCCCCTATCTCAACCCCGAAGGAAGCCCCCGGTCCCCAAAGGTCCCCCGGTGCCCCAAAGTCCCCTGAGCCCCAATTTTTTTAATATTTTTTAATTTACGCATTTTGGGACACACAAGGGCCCCATCCCCCAACTTTTGACTCCCTAGAGACATTTTAAAAGATGATTGTAGAAAAGGTTTTAGAAGAGAATTTGAGGGTGAAACTCTGTGGTCGTTATAATACACAGGTTCCATTTGAACAGTGTCGTGAGGTCCTCTACCCCAACCCCAAAGGGCTCCGATCCCCCAACCCCAACCCCCATGGGCGCCGATCCCCCTACCCCAACCCCGAAGGAAGCCCCGGTCCCCAAAGGTCCCCCAGGCTCCCAAAGGGCCCCCGGCATCCTTGATATGACAGAAAAGGAAGATCGAAAGAAGAGACTGGGAAAAGAGGGCTTTCCCTATAGTGTACAAGACAGCAGTGAAAACCCAAAGAAAAATGTGTATAGTGCAAGATATAACACTGAATATTATGATGAATATGTTCTAAGAGAAGAGAAAAAGTGGCTCTTTAAGAGACAACATAAGAGGTCATTCTACGAAATGGATTTTAAACAACGAAAACCGTGGTGGAAGAGTTCTCATATATGATTTAACGATAAATCTAATTATTGATATGCATAAAGAGTTTTATATTATAATCATACCATAAATTTGATTGTACTATCTTTATTTTCTCATAATAGATATGTATAGAATAAGGATACCAGCAGAGACTTCTGTACATGAATAGTTCAGTTTTATTAGATCACTCCATAGAGTATTATCAGTCCACAACCAAGTTTTCTATCATTGATAAAAAAAATAAATGATTCTTCTAAACATTTTTATTCATTTATCAAATCGATGTTTATAACGCTTTTTAAATAAATGATCTCATTATCGTCCTCAACTACCTCATCCTCAATAGTAATTTCCTCAATTTGAGGTGAAGGTAATGTAATTATTTGTATGCTGTCATCTTCATCACTGACTATTTCAATATTTCTCAAGGGGGGCATATCTACATATAGACGATCGTCGTCTTCGATATACATTCTTCCAGAAGGCCCCTCCTCACTAGATCATCTGACGTGTAAGATAATCCTTCAGACGTATAGTGGACTTCCATTATATCATCAGTACCATCAACGCTTGTGTTGCAAAAAAGAATTTCCTCCTCATGAGTGAGGTCCCACTCGCTCCATACATCCTAAAAAGATTGAGAACACTAAGATCAAAAAGCTCTGTGGAAAGGTATAGTCTTCATAAATATACTGATATACCTTACCCTTTTCCAAGAAAATCATAAAAAGTCACTCATTTCTCATATTTTAGTTCAGATTTTACGGAAATAGTTTATTTTTCAAACAAAAAACAAACACACACACACCCAAAAACACAAAAACAAACAAAAAAAACACACAACCAACAACAAAAACTAACACACAAACAAAAAAAAAAAAACAAAAACAAAAAAAAAAAAACACACAAATAAACACAAACAAAAAAAATTAAACAAACAAAAAAAACTTAAACACACACACACACACAAAAACTTACACACACACAAAATCTTACGCACACACACAAAAAATTAAACAAAAACAAAAAAACTTACACACACAAAAAAAAACTTAGACACACACAAAAACTTACACACACACACATAAACTTACACATAAAAACTTACACACACACAAAAACTTACACACGCACACAAACACACACACACGCACCCACAAAAACAAAAACATAAAAACACACAAACAAAAAAATACACACACACACGCACAAAAACTTACACACACACAAAAAATTGAACATGTAAAAAAACTTACACGCACAAAGAAAATTACACACACAAAAACTTACACACACACCAAAAAAACTTACACATACACAAAAATTTTACACACACACACAAAAACTTACACACACAAAAAAACTAACACACACAAACACACACACAAAAACTTACACACACAAAAAAACTTAGACACACACAAATACTTACACACACATAAACTCACACATAAAAACTTACACACACAAAAACTTACACACACTCACAAAAACTTACACACACACACAAAAAAACTTACACACACACACACACACACAAAAACTTACACACATACAAAAACTTACAAACACACACACACAAAAACAAACACACACACAAAAAAAAACACACACAAAAAAAAAAACTTACACACACACAAAAACTCACACACACAAAAAAACTTACACACACCCATAAAATCTTACACACACACAAAAAATTAAACACACACACACACACACAAACTTACACACACACAAAAACTCACACACACAAAAAAACTTACACACAAACAAAAACTTACACACACACAAACACTTACACATAAAAACTTACACACACACAAAAACTTACACACACACACAAAATCTTACACACACAAAAAAAAACTTACACACACACAAAAAATTACACACACACACAAAAACTTACACACACAAAAAAAAACTTAGACACACACAAAAACTTACACACACACACATAAACTTACACATAAAAACTTACACACACACAAACACTTACACACACACACAAAACACACACACACACCCACAAAAACAAAAACACACAAACATACACACAAAAAATAAACACACACACACCAAAAAAAACTTACACACACAAAAAAAATAACACAAAAAAACAAACTTACACACACAAAAACATACACCCACAAAAAAATACACACACACAAAAAAAACTTACACACACAAAAAAAACTTAAAAACACACAAACAAACTTACTCGCACACAAACACTTACACACACACAAAAACTTAAACACACAAAAACTTACACACACAAAAAACTTAGACACACAAAAAAACTTACACATAAACTTACACATAAAAACTTACACATAAAAACTTACAAACACACAAAAACTTACACACACACACACACACACATACACACACACACACACACACACAAAAACTTACACACAAACAAAATCTTACACACACACACACAAACACACAAACTTACACACACAAAAAATTAAACACACACACACAAAAACTTACACACACACACAAAAAATTACACACACATGAAAACTTACACACACACACAAAAACTTACACACACAAAAAAACTTACACACACACACACAAAAACTGACACACACACAAAAACTTACACACACACAAAAAATTAGACACATACAAAAACTGACACACACACAAAAACTTACACATAAAAACTTACACACACACAAAATCTTACACACACACACAAAAACTTACACACACACACAAAAACTTACACACACACACACACACAAAAACTTACACACATACACACACAAAACTTACACACACAAAAACTTACACACACACACACAAAAACTTACACACACACACAAAAAACTAACACACAGACACACACAAAACTAACACACAAACAAAAACTTACACACACACACACAAAAAAAATAACAAACACACAAAAAAACATACACAAACACAAAAAATTACACACACACACATAATATCAAACGCACACGCAAAATCTTACACACACACAAAAACTTACACACACACACAAACCTATACAAACATATAAACTGACACACACACATAAACTTAGACACATACAAAAACTTAAACACACACAAAAACTTACACACAAAAACTTACACACACACAAACTCTTACACACGCACACAAAAACTTACACACACACACAAAAACTTACACACACACACACAAAAACTTACACACATAAAAAAACTTACACACACAAATAAACTAACACATAAAAACTTACCCACACACACAAACTTACACACACACACACAAAAACTTACACACACACACACACAAAAACTTACACACAAACAAAAACAAACAAACACACACACAAAAACTAACACACACACACACAAAAACAAAAAAACAAAAACAAACTTACACACACACACAAAAACTTACACACACGCAAAAACTTACATACACACACACAACAAAACTTACACACACACAAAAAACTTACACACACACACACAACAAAACTTACACACACACAAAAACTTACACTAACATACAAAAACTTACACACACACACACACACACAAAAACTTACACACACACACACACACAAAATTACACACACACAAAAACTAACGCACACACACAAAAACTCGCACACACACAAAAACTTACACACACACACACACAAAAAAACTTACACACACACACACAAAACTTACACACACAAACACACAACAAAACTCAAACTCGCCCACAAACTTAAACACAAACAAAAACTTACCCACTCACACATAAAATTACACACACACAAACACATACACACACACAAAAAAACTTACACACACACAAAAACATACACACACACACACACACACACACAAAAACTTACACACACACAAAAATACTTACACACACAAAAAAAACTAACATACACAAAAAAACTTCACACACACACACAAAAAAACTTACACACACACAAAAATATACACACAAAAAAAAAATAACACAAGCATGAAAAATTACACACACACAAAAACTAACACAAACACAAAAAATTACACACACACAAAAACTTACACACACACACACAAACTCGAATGGATATTATTGATGAGCTTGAAGCCTTGGCAGCCACAATTAGCAATGTGAGTACATTTTTAATTTTTATATTCAAAATAAAATTATTTTTCTTGGTCACCCTCCAGTATATCTAAGTCCCCCCACAATACAAAACACCACCATGCTATCTTTATACTCGATAGAAAACATAAAACATATTATTTTTACCCTCAAAACCTAACCCCTCCCCCACTGTTTTTACAACGATAATAATCGCAATAGAAATAATTCTCTTTTCGTTAAATTTATACAATTTTAAGCATTCTATATCCTAGCTAAAAGCGACCATTCACTTCCGTCAATTCTTAAAGCATTATGCCGCTCTGTTTGACATTAGACTCTCTAGCGCGAGGTTAAAATTAGCTGTCACCCTTTTCAGAGCACTTCTTGTAAAAGGTTTCTCAGATCAAAATGGTTTGTTTTTCCGACAAATTAAAACGGTTTTTCAGACAATTGCAACTTATTAAGCGCAGGCCTATGCAATCTCTATTTGAAGAAGTGAATCGAGTTATTTTCAAATTAAGGTCTAACAATATTTTTTAGGACATTGCTGAAAGGGTGGGGGGGGGGTTGACATGCCTCAATTCTATCACCATCATTGTAAAATGAAAACAAACTGTTTCTTCGCATGAGAAGTAAGGGGGGGGATTCGTTGTGTAGATATGTATACCCTTTGACAAGAAAACTAATGTGTAAATATATGCGTTGCGTCTATAGGCATATTTTTAATTTTTTTCAGGCTTTCTTTCGATAAAGTTTCTTTTATATTCCCAGGAGGGGTGCGTGAAAACTATGGTTTTTAAGTTTGATATGCAAGGCTAGAAAGAAAAGTCTTTAGGAGTTGCATGAAGCTTATATTATGCGTAAATTGAATAGCATTTAACCTATGTTTGCAAAATTTTGGCCTATAGGATGCTGGGTTAACGATCTTTTTTTTTATCTAATTTAAAGCCTATAGACTGGAACATTTAATTTTTTTCTAAATGATAAAAATAGAAACATTGATTTCTATCCTAAGGCTATAGACTACTGACTGTCATGATTTTTTTCACAAGCTGTGCAATAAAAACGTTTGATTTCTGACTTTAGTATATTTTTAGTTTTTGCTTTACTGAAAATGCTGGCGTAGGGGGGGGGGGGCTTTCTTAGTGATAAATACTTTTCTAGACAAAATTATGTGGATGAGGGTACTAATTTTCTTTCTGTAAATAAGGGGGAAATTATTTTCGATACTAACTTTTTTCTCTTCTTTAAGGCAAATTGTGAAGAATGCCCGCCGCCACCCATTAAGAGAGCAAGGGGTAATAATGCGGCCCCTGCGAAGGCGACAGATTGTGAAGAATGCCCGCCGTCACCCAGTAAGAGAGCAAGGGGTAATAATGCGCCCCCTGCGAAGGCGACAGTTGTCCAATATGGTCGCTGGCCGAAGCTTCCTAAACATGTGTTACCTGACCAAGCCGCAGCCCAATCTGCACAGGATTGTGACATCGATGGTCCATCCACTAGCAGGAAATTCAAAAGTGAATGGACAGCTTCCTACACGATGGCGAGTCCCGCTCCTGGTAAAGTCGATGCTCCACCAACACAAGGTCCACCAATGGTACAGCATGCTTCGCCTGGGCATTCGGGCACTCAAGTTCAGCCAGGATTTGCAAATGTGAGCATTTTTCCTACCTATCTTATAGAAATATATATATATTTCTTCCAATGTCTTTTTAGTCTTTTCTTTTCACTATTTTTCAACACTGTGTAAAAGTGTATCTCAGGGATATTAAAATATTAACCCCTCGCCCCAACCATTGTTTTAAATTTCTCTGCTCCCCCCCTCCCTCCCTCAGCGATATCTAAATATAATGTAATTGTTTTGTTTTTGCATGTCAAACCGCTCTTTTTTTCTAATCTTTGCTATTTTCTCTTCCTTTATTAGAATCATGGGAACATATTTTCATCGTATTTTGCATATTTTCGTTGGAAAACACATTGAAAAACCATATTAAGAGCTATATTTGTGACTTTTTCACTAACAATTCCTTTTTAGCCAAGTCTTGACTTCCCTAATTGAAGAATATGAATTATAATCATGGGAACATATTTTCAATGTATTTGCATATTTTCGTTGGAAAACACACTGAAAAGCCATATTAAGAGCTAAATTTGTGAGTTTTTCACTGACAATTCCTTTTTTTGCCAAGCCTTGACCTCCCTAATTGAAGGATATGAATTATAATCAAGGGATCGTATTTCATCGTATTTTGCATATTTTTTGTTGGAAAACACTTCCTGTAAAAGGTTTCTCAGATCAAAATGGTTTGTTTTTCCGACAAATTAAAACGGTTTTTCAGACAATTGCAACTTATTAAGCGCAGGCCTATGCAATCTCTATTTGAAGAAGTGAATATTTGAAGTAAGTTTTTTTGTATGTGTAAGTTTTTGTGTGTGTGTGTAAGTTTTTGTGTGTGTGTAAGTTTTTGTGTGTGTCTGTGTGTGTAAGTTTTGTGTGTGTGTGTGTGTAAGTTTGTGTGTGTGTGAGTGTGTGTAAGTTTTTGTATGTGTGTAAATTTTTGTGTGTGTGTGTGTGTAAGTTTTGTTGTGTGTGTGTGTGTGTAAGTTTTTGTGTGTGTGTGTAAGTTTTGTTGTGTGTGTGTGTGTAAGTTTTTGTGTGTGTGTATGTTTTTGTTTGTGTGTGTAAGTTTTTGTGTGTGTTTTAGTTTTGTGTGTGTGTGTGTATGTTTTTGTGTGTGTGTGTAAGTTTTTGTATGTGTGTGTGTAAGTTTATGTGTGTGTGTAAGTTTTTGTGTGTGTGTGTGTGTGTAAGTTTTTGTTTGTGTGTGTGTAAGTTTTTGTGTGTGTGTGTAAGTTTTTGTGTGTGTGTAAGTTTTTATGTGTAAGTTTTTGTGTGTGTGTAAGTTTTTTTATGTGTGTAAGTTTTTGTGTGTGTGTGTGTGTAAGTTTTTTTGTGTGTTTGTAATTTTTTTTGTGGGTATTAGTTTTTTTGTGTTTTTGTGTATTTTTTTGTCTGTGTGTTAGTTTTTGTGTGTGTGTGTGTGTGTAAGTTTTTTTTTGTGTGTTAGTTTGTGTGTGTGTAAGTTTGTGTGTGTGTGTGTGTGTGTAAGTTTTTGTGTGTGTGTGTAAGTTTTTTGTGTGTGTAAGTTTTTATGTGTAAGTTTATGTGTGTGTAAGTTTTTGTGTGTGTCTAAGTTTTTTTGTGTGTGTTAGTTTTTGTGTGTGTGTAAGTTTTTGTGTGTGTGTGTAAGTTTTTTTGTGAGTGTAATTTTTTTTTTTTGTGTTTAAGTTTTTTTTGTTTTTTTAAGTTTTTTTGTGTGTGTGTAAGTTTTTGTGTGTGTGTAAGTTTTTTTGGGTGTCTAAGTTTGTGTGTATGTGTAAGTTTTTGTGGGTGTGTGTGTGTGTTTTTTTGTGTGTGTGTGTTTTTGTTTTTGTGTGTGTGTGTGTGTTTGTGTGTGTGTGTAAGTTTTTGTGTGTGTGTGTAAGTTTTTATGTGTAAGTTTATGTGTGTGTGTGTAAGTTTTTGTGTGTGTCTAAGTTTTTTTTTTGTGTGTAATTTTTTTTGTGTGTGTGTAATTTTTTTTGTGTGTGTAAGTTTTTGTGTGCGTGTAAGATTTTGTGTATGTGTGTGTGTAAGTTTTTTTGTGTGTGTAAGTTTTTTTGTGTGTGTGTAAGTTTTGTGTGTGTGTAAGTTTTTGTGTGTGTGTAAGTTTTTGTGTGGGTTTAAGTTTTTGTGGGTGTGTGTGTTTTTTTTTTTTGGTGTGTGTGTTGTTTTGTGTGTGTGGGTGTGTGTGTGGGTTTTTTGTTTGAAAAATAAACTATTTCCGTAAAATCTGAACTAAAATTTGAGAAATGAGTGACTCCTCATGAAAAGAGAGCTAAGGGTAATGACGCTACTCATATGCAACGGTTGGAGTTGGCTGGCCCAACTTTTTATGATTTTCTTGGAAAAGGGTAAGGTATATCGGTATATTTATGAAGACTATACCTTTCCACAGAGCATTTTGATCATATTGTTCTCAATCTTTTTAGGACGTATGGAGCGAGTGGGACCTCACTCATGAGGACAAAATTCTTTTTTGCAACACAAGCGTTGATGGTACTGATGATATAATGGAAGTCCACTATACGTCTGAAGGATTATCTTACACGTCAGATGATCTAGTGAGGAGGGGGCCTTTTGGAAGAATGTATATCGAAGACGACTATCGTCTATATGTAGATATGCCCCCCTTGAGAAATATTGAAATAGCCAGTGATGAAGATGACAGCATAGAAATAATTACATTACCTTCACCTCAAATTGAGGAAATTACTATTGAGGATGAGGTAGTTGAGGACGATAATGAGATCATATATTTAAAAAGCGTTATATACATCGATTTGACAAATTAATAGAAATATTTAGAAGAATCATTTATTTTTTTATCATTGACAGAAAACTTGGTTGTGGACTGATAATACCCTACGGTGTGATAAAATAAAACTGAACTATTCATGTACAGAAGTCTCTGCTGGTATCTTTATTCTATACATATTTATTATGAGAAGATAAATATAGTACAATCAAATTTATTGTATGATTATAATACTAAACTCTTTATGCATATCAATAATTAGATTTATCGTTAAATCGTATATGAGAACTCTTCCACCACGGTTTTCGTTGTTTAAAATCCATTTCGTAGAATGGCCTCTTATGTTGTCTCTTAAAGGGCCACTTTTTTTCTTCTCTTAGAACATATTCATCATAATATTCAGTGTTATATCTTGCACTATACACATTTTTCTTTGGGTTTTCACTGCTGTCTTTTACACTATAGAGAAAGCCCTCTTTTCCCAGTCTCTTCTTTCGATCTTCTTTTCTGTCATATCAAGAACGCCGGGGGCCCTTTGGGAGCCCGGGGGACCTTTGGGGACCGGGGGCTTTCTTCAGGGTTGGGGTAGGGGGATCAGAGCCCATTGGGGTTCGGGTAGGGGGATCGGAGCCCTTTGGGGTTGGGGTAGAGGACCTCACGACACTTTTCAAATGGAACGTGTGTATTATAACGACCACAGAGTTTCACCCTCAAATTCTCTTCTAAAACCTTTTCTAAAATCATCTTTTAAAATCTCTCTAGGGAGTCAAAAGTTGGGGGGTGGGGCCCTTGTGTGTCCCAAAATGCGTAAATTAAAAAATATTAAAAAATTGGGGCTCAGGGGCCTTTGGGGCACCGGGGGACCTTTGGGGACCGGGGGCTTCCTTCGGGGTTGGGGTAGGGGGATCGGAACCCTTTGGGGTTGGGGTAGTAGGATCGAAGCCCTTTGGGGTTGGGGTAGAGGACCTCACGACACTGTTCAAATGGAACTTGTGTATTATAACCACCTAACCTCACATTTGAAATTACTTTGAAACCTTTTCTAAAATCATCTTTTAAAATGTCTCTAACTGTTTCGCCAAAATAATTCCCTAAAATGTCTAAAACGATTTCGTCCAAATAACCCCTAAACGTAATTTCTGCGTGTTCCTTTTGTTTTTGGCATCCCTGCGCTGTCACATTTCAAATTACTAAGAAACCCTTTCGTGAATCAATAATTTCCCTTAGAAACAACAAATTAATTCCCCTTTCTTGACAAATCAATCAACCATGACATCATCTGTCAGACATTAAAACTTTGCCTGGAAACAATAATCGACCTTTGGAAATTTAGGTCATTGACCGAAAACATCCATCAAAGTGAGAACATCCAAGAAAACATCCATCAAAGTGAGAACATCCAAGAAACATCCATCAACGTGAGAACGTCCAAGAAAACATCCATCAAAGTGAGAAAAATACTCTTTTTCCATTCTCACTGACAAAAACCATAAATCAGACATAAATTGATTTTGGCATCCATGAAAAACATCAAATAAATTGACCAACACTCATAAACCTCCAAGAAACATCCATAAAAGTGAGAAAATTCCTGTTTTTTCAAGTGAGAACAATCCTGTTTTTTCATTCTCAGTGACAAAAAACCAACAAAGAGAAAAATCTCTAAAAAAAAACAAACAAACGAGACTGTGGCCAGTGGAGAGAAAAGAAAACAACAGAAACAAAACAACGTGGATATTTCGCCTGTATACAAACAAGGCTTCTTCAGCACGAAAGACACACAAGAAGAACAAGAATAAAAAAAAACAAGATAAAACTAAAAACCAATAAAACCACCACAAAAAAAAAACAAAAAAAAAAAAAAATGTACAATCGGCGCAAACTGATCCACGTAGGGAAAAGATGCTAATATAGAGTTACTTCAGTGAGGACACCAGATTCTCAGTGAGCTAACCATAAACCACGTGGTTCGTCCCGTGTCAATAGGGGCCTTTCTACTGTTATTGACGCTTTACTGAAAACAAATTATATTACAAATGTTTTCTTTTGTAGTTATTACAACATGGAAAATAAAAATTACAGTAAAATAAAACCTTTAACTGGTGAGCTTTCTGCAGCTAGTATCATTATAGTTGTAGTCGTAGCAGTACAGTAGTATATTTGACACAAAAAACCGCAGGGCCACGGCTACAGAAAAAAAACATTCAAAAAAACAAATACAATTAACAACATACAAATGCAATTAAAGGATTCAATCTATACGTTTGACCAAAATGATTAAAGCACAGAAAACCATTCAAAAACACTAGCACAAACAAATAAACAAAAACAACATACGACACACTCACGATGGATTATGCCTAAACGAATAAACCTCACTAGATCTTTAAGACTGATAAAACACCCATCTCCCAGAAATTTTCCCCCCTAAGGCTCATCCCCCTCATCCACTCAAAAAATTTCCTTTCTCAAGACCCGTAACTCTTCACACTTTCCCTGATGATGCAATAAACTTTTCTTTAAATCACCACACAACGGGCAAGTGTGAAGACCATTGTTCTTTCTAACCCTTTCAAAATATACTCCTCTTCCCCCAATCGACATAAAATTACCTCTGCAAGAAATTACCAACTTAATATCCTTCTTAGATAGCCCAGCTTTAAAATGTACATCCTCTCCCCATGCCTATTTTACCCAAGAAAATCAGACGTTCTGAGAATCAGACTTTCGCCCCCACTCCTGAATTTCCTGATGGACTAAGATAGAATATTAATTCAAAGGAAATAATCCGTTTAATTTTATAAGTTTCTACCAAGAATATTTAAGACACATGTAGGTTTCACTACAGACAAGAGTTTGCTGCTGTCCCCTTCCCTAACTGTTGAAGTCTAAAACCTTCTGTGTAGTTGGTGCTTTACTGAAAACAAATTACATTATAAATATTTTCTTTTGTATTTACTACAAATTGAATTAAAAATAAAATTACAGTAAAATAAAATCTTGAACTGGTGAGCTTTCAACAATTAATACCTTTATATATTAAACATTCAGTTTAATTTTGTTTTTTCTTTTAAGACTATTCAAGACACATATACCGTGTGTCTATAGTTAACGAAATGGCTCGGAAAGTTGATGGTTTAAGTAGTATCCCTGTAGGCACTTCTAGAACACAGGTAGGAAAATTAGCACAGGGAAATTAACATTGGATGTTGGTTATGATTGTTGGATGTGTGTTATGTTGGTTATGTTTGCTGTTTGTTATGTTTCTTGATGGTTATGTTTGTTGGATATGGCTGATGTTTGTAGGTTATGTTTGTTGGTTATGTTTGTTGTTTGTTGGTTGTGTTTGATGTTTGTTTGTTATCTATGATGTTTTTTGGTTATGTTCGTTGGTTATGATTGTTGGTTATATTTGTTGGTCATGTTGTTGGATGTTGATTATTGGTTATGTTTGTTGGCTGTTGGTTATGTTTGTTGGTTATGGTTGTTTTTTATGATTGTTGATTATGTTTGTTGGTTCTTGATTATGGTGGTTGGTTATGATTGCTGGATGATTTTTGATGGTTATGTTTGTTTTTTATGTTTTTCTGGATGTGATTGTTGGATGTTGGTTATGTTTATGTTTGATGGTTATGTGGTTTGATGGTTATGATTGCTGAATATGTTTGTTGGTTATGTTTGTTGTTTGTTTGTTATGTTGCTTATGATTAATGTTTGTTGGTTATAATTAATGGTTATAATTAATGGTTGCTGGTTATGTTAGTTATGTTTGTTGATGGTTAATGTTTGTTGGTTATGTTTGTTGATGGTTGTTGCTTTGGATATATCTGAAAATAAATGCTGTTTCTACCGGAGCCTTGTTTATATGCAAATTCCATGTCTAGACACTTGTACGAAATCATGTCCAAACAGGGGTGGATCCAGGACTTTTTTAGGGAGGGGGGGGGGGAAATAGGTTGATCCGATAAAAAAATTAGGGAGGGGGGCATAAAATAGGTTCATCTGATAAACTTGCGTTAGGAGCAAGTTTAATTAACGCAAACTTGGGTTTTTAAGTAAATTACACTACTTTAGACTATGCTAGGGGGGCGCTTCCCCCCTGGATCCGCCACTGTGTCCAAACATACCTCCCCAGGCGACAGGAGCCATTTATAGCACACTAGAATGGAATCATGGAATCCCGGGTGGGTTACCAGGGGTGGGAATCTTGCCAGCTGAGCGCTAAAAACAGGGATGCTGTGACGTTAGAGGTAAGGGCATGTTCTGCCCAGAACATCCAAGAAACATCCATAAAAGTGAGAAAATTCCTGTTTTTTCAAGTGAGAAAAATCCTGTTTTTTCATTCTCAGTGAGAAAACCATAAACCACGTGGCTCGTCCCGTGTCAATAGGGGCCTTTCTACTAATAACGCAGTGGGTTTTTGACTTTTACAGTTACGTAAGGGGACCGTAGCCAAACTCTTGCTTGCAGTTATTTTTGTTCGTATTAATTTCGATTTGCATATTTGATTTAAGTTTTATTCGTTTTGGCAATTATATTATTCATTTATGTTATTACCTGCTGTATGTTTTTTGCCATGATTGTTTATTTATTTTCTGTTCGTTTTGGGTTTATTTATTCTTTAATAGTAAAAAATACTTGTTTTGCATTTTCATTTTTAGTTTTACTTGTTTTAAGATTTATTTATTTATTTATAACAGTAGGTGTTGTGTGTTTCTTTGCTAGGATTGTTTTTTTTTTTATTCTTGCTTGTTTTGAGTTTTATTTATTATTTAATAGTAATTTCTGGTCGTTTTAAATTTGAACTATCATAGGTTTTTATTTTTGTTGATCTTAAGTTTAATATACCGTTTAACTTTCTTTGAAAAACTTTCTTTTTTTTGAAATTTTGTTTTAATTAATCATTAAAACGGTGACAAAAGTTGATCCTGGGTATGTCCGAAATGGCTGAGGTTAGTGAGGTGAAATTTTGTTCATCGTTGACGGGTTTGTGGACAACACAACAGTAGTCTAAACCTTGTTGGAGATCCAACATTAAACCTTTCCCCTTTTTCATAATAAAAAAACCCTTTATGTAAACAGTAAACCCAGTTATTGGACCTTTCAACCATCCTGAACAAAATGACTATCTCAAAACTTTATGACTAACACTATTTTAAAATAAATAATGCGCAAGTAGTCATACCAGGAGTCACAGTAGCAGAAGCAGCTGCCTGGTAGTGGCCCTTAAATATTCAAGTTAATGCTTTCACCCATTCTAAGAAATTATAGACACTCGTATGGTGCTTGATAATGAAATTGAATTGGGTAATTTCATGGACTAGGGAAACTGAGCTTCAAGAAATAGTTTTTTGTTCAATGTGTCAAATTAGCTTCAAATAAAAAGACAATGATTATATTTAGTACCACATGTAAAAAAAAAAAAAAAAAAAAAAATTGGCAGCATTCGGTATTGATACTTATTGTAGACAGAACCTTGTTGAACATACAAGTTTAACAATCGGATAAAGCCTTTTGATTCTGAAATTTAAAACAAAACAAAGTTTGCAATTTGTTAAATAAAGTAGGTTTTCTCTTATATCCATCCCATTTTCCATTTATATTTTGTTTCGAATCTTAAAACAATGGAAAAGCTAAGTTGCTTTAAATTCCATTATACCAGTCACAGCTGTGCAAAATTGTTTCGCCAGAATCGTGCGAAGGAAAAATGCCATGCCAAGGTATACTTTTGGGAAAAGAAAATAAGTTTTAAGGGTTTATATAGGTCGAGAAACTGTTCATGGGGCCAATCGAGACTTATTTCTAGAGAACTAAGCCAAGTTCCAAACATTGAGGAACGTCATGTTCTTCTTTAGGAGAACAATATTTAAATATTCAATTGATACTTTTCTATCCAGCAGCGCTAAATTAAATTTCATCCTTCACCAAGATATTCGCTGTCAGAGCCCTTGGTATCAATGTGAGCTATGTTTCAAATGATTTAAAAAAGAAGTACCAATAAGATAACATATACTTTGCCCTAAAGTGTACTTGCCAATCCTTCATTCTATTTTAAAGGATTATGAACTACATGGGTGAACAAATTCTCAGACACGGTCATAATTAATTGGGTTTACACGTCAAGAAAATCAAATCTATCGGATTATGTGAAAAAATCGTGTGATTGAGATGTTACATTTCTTTGGGCTGGCTTCTCGACTACTCGCCGTGTTTTTTTTTTTTTTTGCTTTTTTTTTCTTAAGCACCCTTTTAAAATTATCTTTTTAAATTAAAAGGATTCTTTTATTGGACTTCTGGTCGTGTTCCATCCATTTTTCTCTGATTAAAACGTTTTCTTTTCGAGTTAGTTGGCTTATGGTTCAAGAAAATATTTACATACACATTGTGGGTTTTACCATTAAAAAACAACAACAACAAACGACAAATGATTGTGACAAAAAAGATAATATGAAACTATAAAGTCAGATAAGCGCCTCGGTCATTTTAAGTTGTTCATTTGTTCTCACCAAATTGAGTGATATGGAAGGGGTGAGTTTTTCCATTTACAGATGTTGTATAGTGTTTGTTTGTAAGCCTCTTCTCCATAAGAGACACAAATAAAGTAACTTAAATGCCGTGGTTTTACTCACTGAATTTTATATTTAGTGGGGGTTTATTCATTTACTCCTTTGTTCAAAGCGGTTGAATTAAACTAAGTGTTTAAGTCCCATATTGGTAACAGCATGCATTATATACAACATTAAATATGACCAGTGGTAGTTTTAAAAAGAAAAAATAAGTTTTACTTCAATAGATCTAAAAATTAATGTCTAGATTATTGGAAAGTTTTTTCTTTAAAAAAGAAAAAAAGTCATTAACATGGAATTGGGTAAATAATTTATTTTTGTATTTACCCACTGGCTAAACTTTACCTTATCTACAATGTGACCCAACAAGTCATAATTATTGATGTTCCATGGAGATACAATGTAGTTATTTTTTCGGTCACATTGGACTTTAACAGGGATAAAAACGACACAGTTTAAAACATAATTATAGTGAAATCTTCCTCCAAAATTAATTTAGAAAAATTATTATAAAAACAACTGTTCTTCTTGTTGGTTAAAGTCTATGTGAGTAGATTGGTGTTTCTCTTGACTCAGAGACTGTTTTCTTCTAAAAGCATTTTTAATTACATTTGCGTAAGACTCACGACCAACTGTGCCCAGTAGTCGAATATTTGTAACAAGAATTTTTCTACCACCTAGTTATCATCTCTTTCTTTTAGTTAAACTTAAATTACTTCACTTAATTTATTTCTGGTTTGGTACCATATTCATGCGTACTCTAAAATAGAGGGGCTGGGGGTTACAACCCCCTACTATATATATTACATCCAAATTTTACTTGTGTCACGATGTTTGTGATGTCTGTGTTTAGAAGACAATCGACAAGGAGAATCCATATATAGAAGCCTGCATCGTGCCGAGTGCCGGGAACCGGCCACGTTATCTAAAGCACCTCTCAGGGAAAGTTCTAAGATATGAGCCCATGAACAGTTTTTTCAGGCTTTAGGTTTATACTCTCCCCATAAAACGTGTTAATTTTGGCCCTGATAAACAGCTGGTTTTATTGGATAAACAGTGTAGTAAAATAAAAGAAGATTATTTTTGGACTGCATATGTATTTCTTGATAAATATTATAAATCTGAGAGGTGACCTAGAATTGCTTCTGACACTAGGGGGCTATGGAAATACCCTTCCAATTGTTTTCATTATTTTCGTTGGATTGCAGAGAAAATGCCAATAATTGGAACTTGACTGAATTAAATAAAAAAACAAGTTTTTTTAACTGAAAGTACGGAACGACGTTAAAACTTAAAACGAACAGAAATTATTCCTTATATGAAAGGGGCTGTCCCCTCCTCAACGCCTCGCTCTTTACGCTAAAGTTTTTTATTGTTTAAAAAAAATAGATTTGTGAGAAAGTCAAACTTTAGCGTAAAGAGCGAGGTGTTGAGGAGGGGACAGCCCCTTTCATATACGCAATAATTTTTGTTCGTTTTAAGTTTTAACGTCGTTCCTTACTTTCAGTTAAAACAACTTGTTTTTTTATTTAATTTTTGGACGTTTTTTAATTAATGCAGGTTTTGATATTGGCTCACTATACAAGAATAATTATAACAAAATTTGCATATTAATTTTACTTTTATTTGGTTAAATGGCTTTCTCGAAACTTGTTTAATTTTATTTTACGAACGTTTTTATTAGTAATAAATATACGTAACTTACGAATTAACTTACGTAACCAACTTCTTTATCCATTTATTTTTAATACGTATATTAGGGGTTTCGCTCCCTATCCAATACCTTGCTTTTGACGTTAAAGTTCGAATTTTGTTCCAATTCTTGCAAAATGGCCCCTTAATCACAAAGGCCGTTAATGAAAATAAATAGCTCTTATCAAAGTATTAAAAATCTTTGGCTTAAAGAGCGAGGTATTGACTAGGGGATGAACCCAATCATATGCGTAATATTTTCTGTTCGTTTTAAGTTTTGATGTTGCTCCTTACTTTCAGTTAAAAAACTTGTTTTTATTTAATTTCTGATCTTTTTCTTTAATAATGATGGGAAATCTAGCGCCCCCCTTATAGCAATGTCCCTTCCCCCATGAGAACTTTCTTCATGAAAATATCCTCCCATATAACCCCTGACCCCCCTTCCACCTACCAGAAAAAATCCCCCCTGAAAACATCTGTATACTTCCCAATAACCAATACTATATGTTAACATTGGGTAAAGTTCATAACTTTCAACCCTTCCCCTGGGGGCTTCGAGGGATTAAGTAATCCTAAAAGACATAGTTATAATATTTTCGACCATGCTGAACAAAATGGCAATCTCAAAATTTTGATCGGGTGACGTTGGGAAAAAAATGAGCGTTGGAGGGGGCCTAGTTGCCCTCCATTTTTTTTGGTCACTTAAAAAGTGCACTAGAATTTTTAATTTCCGTTCTAATAAGCCCTCCCACGATATTCTAAGACCACTGGGTCGATACGATCACCCCTGGGGAAAATAAAAAAAAAAAACAACAAATAAACACGCATCCGTGATCTTTCTTCTGGCAAAAAATGGAAAATTCCACATTTTTGTAGATAGGAACTTGAAACCTCTACAGTAGGGTTCTCTGATACGCTGAATATGATGGTGTTATTTTCATTAAGGTTCTATAACGTTTAGGGGGTCTTTCTTCCTTTTTTCGAAAATCAGCCAAATTTTCTCAGGCGCGTAACTTTTGATAAGTAAGATTAAACTTGATGAAACTTATATGTTTGAAATCAGAATTAAAATCTGATTCTTTTGATGTATCTATTGGTATCAAAATTCCGTTTTTTAGAGTTTCGGTTACCATTGAGCTGGGTCGCTCCTTACTTACAGTTCGTTACCACGAACTGTTTGAAACATGATCTGCTCATCTCTTTTGTAACTTAAATAGAACATTTTATATATAAATTTTTATTTTAATGAACTCTCATTCTATAATCTACGATTAATAGTTTTATATCCCCCCCCCCAAGAAAAAAAAGAAAAAGAAAAATAACAACATAGATATACACATGAGACCATATTCTCTAGAAAAATGTTGAATTTTTAATACAGATAGCTTTGAAGTTCTCATATATTTTGAAATTTATTATAGGCTATAGTTTTTACCAAAATCGCACTTTTGGATATCTTAATTGTTTTTTCCTATAAATTATGCAATTTTTGCTACTCCAATCTGTTTATCCAGGGCTTTTTTAAACATGACGGAGGGTTAAATCCCTCCTCAAGGCCTATTTTCAAATTTAAGCTGAATAGCACATTAATTATACTTACCGGATTCCTGAATAATAGTCATCCCGAAAAAAGTACACCCTGTAAAACATATCTCATGGGAGAGTAAAAAGGTAAGGAATACGGCACTGGACTTAACAGTTTCTACCGGCAGGGATGATCTCCGTCTCACGGTCCTTAGCCGGGATGTGTAATAGGGGCTTACAGGCCAGCCATCCTGTGCTTTCACATGAGTTTTCTTTGAACTCCTCAGAAATTTTGTAGGGACATCGTGCATCCTTTCTCTCTTCATTGAACAGAGGTATCCCTATGAGACATCTTATTTCAGAATCCATATTACTGCCCTAGTCTAAAAAATGTCCCTGGGGATCAGAGATCAAGGATCAAATTCTAAAGACTTTATGTAGCTAAACTCTCACCGTAAGATTAAAAATTCACTTTTGGGGGGGGGGGGGGGTTAAGACCCCGTTCCCTTCCAAACCAAAAAACAATTATTGCCCTTCCTTAAAAATGTTGAATATACAATTCCACACCAATATTCATGATTTTGTGAAGCCTCAAATCAATTAAATCAGTTGATGGAAACGTTAAGATAACTGTTTATGTCCATCCTCTATTTTTTTATTAACCCCGTGCGTCCTTAGAAATCATGAAGTTCTACTTACAGTTTTTCCACGATTCTAAATCAATCGCCCATCTTAGAATTATCACTTGACCTACATTTAGCCCTCTTTGACCCTAAGCTGCTGTTTTTTCTTGATGCAGATAGAGAACTGTAAGCTGCTGTATCGTAATCGTTTTTGCAACCTTAAGGAGGAGCTAGAAATTTCAATTTCTGTTCGAATGAGTCTTTTCCCAATATTCTAAGGCAAGTTTTTCTGTACATTCCCCCTGGGGGAAAAGTATACGCATCCATCACCAACCCTCTTGTTGAAAATGCAAAATCCCACATTTCACAAAGTTTGTGATAATGCACTATAAGCAAAGAGTGACCAGTGCTAACAGTAACCACAATTTCTAAGAAGGAGTTTTGATAATAATGCATACATTAATGGTGATTCTAAACAAATACGGCTACTAGTTTCAACTCATCCACCGTACGATGAACCCATGAGCCTAAAGACAGGAGCAAAGCGCTTCTAAGAGGGCAAGCTATTTTGCTTTAAAATAATTATCAAATTTGGTAAGTCGAAGCCCATAAGCAGGGTTTTTGGGCCCCTGTCTATCAAAATGCAAGGTTACATATATTATCCGAAGAGATCGATCATGCGTCTTTATTTCTTCGTTTGTTTAGATTTTTTATGGGATCATCGTTTTGCAAAAAAGGTCCAAGACAATCGAATGAAGGTTCACATGAACAAAAATTATAAGTTCTAGTACCCTTTTTATTTAGCATAATAAAAAACAGTGCAACAGCCAAGTGGCATTTCCAGCAATTTGGTTGCAGGAAAAAAGAAAAAAAAAACACTTCAACTCCAAAGAACGATAAAAGTACTATTGGTTGAAAATTTTGAAACAGTTATTCAATTTAAAATTATCGAGAATACATTTGATGAGCTTCCTAGTTTCAGAGGCAGCAACACCACGTGATCGCAAATTCGTTCCTAAGGATATATTAAATAAAGAATTTTTTTAACTGAAAGTAAGGAGTGACATTAAAATTTAAGACGAACAGAAATTGTTCCGTATATGAAAGGGGCTGTCCCCTCCTCAAAGCCCCGTTCTGAACGTTAAAGTTTTTTATTGTTTTATAAAGTAGAGTTGCGAGAAAGAGTCAAACTTAAGCGTAAAGAGCGAGGCGCTGAGGAGGGGACAGCCCCTTCCATATACGAAATAATTTCTGTTCGTCTTAGGTTTTAATGTCGCTCCTTACTTTCAGTTAAAAACACTTTTTTTTTATTTAATTTCTGGATGTTTTTGAATTAATGCAGGTTTTGAATTTGGCTCACCGTACATGAATAATTACAATAAAATTTGCATATTAATTTTTTTTTTTGTTGGTAAAATGGCTATCTCAAAATTTTGATCAGATGATGTTGAGAAAAAAGGGGCGGAGGAGTAAACACGCATCCGTGATCTTTCTTCTGGCAAAAGACACAAAATTCCACATTTTTGCAGATAGGAGCTTGAAACCTCTACAGTAGGGTTCTCTGATACGCTGAATATGATTTTCAAAAATAATGATACTGCTATATAATGAAAATCCTATGATACTGCTATGATTTTCATTAAGATTTTATGACTTTTAAGGGTGTTTACCCTTTTTTCGAAAATAATGAAACTGGTCTCAGGCTCGTAACTTTTGATGGGTAACATTAAACTTGATGAAATTTATTTAAAATCAGCATAAAAATTTAATTCTTTTGATGTGTCTATTGGTATCAAAATTCCGGTTTTATAGTTTCGATTATTATTGAGCCAGGTCGCTTTTTCGCCCCCTTTATAGAAATTCTTTTCCCCCATGAACAATTCCTCCATGGAAAGATCCTCCCACGTAACCCTTTCCCCTTGACCCCCCCCCCCACACACACCAGAAAATATCCCACTGAAAACGTCTGCATACTTCCCAATAACCAATACTATATGTACAAAATTAAATAAAAAAAAACAAGTTTTTTTAACTGAAAGTAAGGAGTGACATTAAAACTTAAAACGAACAGAAATTACTCTGTATATGAAAGGGGCTGTCCCCTCCTCAACGCCTCGCTCTTTACGCTAAAGTTTTTTATTGTTTTCAAAAATAAAGTTGTGAGAAAGAGTCAAACTTTAGCGTAAAGAGCGAGGCATTGAGGAGGGGACAGCCTCTTTCATATACGGAATAATTTTTATTCGTTTTAAGTTGTAATGTTGCTCCTTACTTTCAGTTAAAAAAACTTGTTTTTCTATTTAATTTATGAATGTTTTTAAATTAATGCAGGTTTTGATTATGGCTCACCGTACATGAATAATTAAAACGAAATTTGCATATTAAATTTACTTTTTTTTTTGGATAAATGGCTTTCTCGGAAGTTGTTTAATTTTATTTACGAACGCTTTTACTAGTAATAAATATACGTAACTTACGAATTAACTTACGTAACGAAGTTCTATATTCTTATATTTTTATTACATAAATTAGGGGATTCGGACCCTTGTCAATACCTCCCTCTTTACGCTAAAGTTCAGATTTTGTTCTAATTCCTTAAGAATGACCGCTTAATCACAAAGGCCGTTAATTAGAATAAATAGCTCTTATGAAAGTAGGCTACTAAAAAAAACTTCAGCGTAAAGAGCGAGGTATTGACTAGGGGGCAAACCCTATCATATACGTAATAATTTCTGTTCGTTTTAAGTTTTGAAGTGCTCCTTAATTTCAGTTGAAAAGCTTGTTGTTTGTTTTATTTAATTTCTGATTGTTTTTTTAAATAGTGCTGGGAAATCGAGTGCCCCCTTCATAGCAATATGCCTTCCCCATGACAACTTCCTCCATGGGAAGATCCTCCCAAGTAACATTCGACCCCCCTCCACTACCATAAAAAATCCCCCTGAAAACGTCAGTATTACTTCCAAATAACCAATACTATACGTAAACATTGGGCAAAGTTCATAACTTGCAGTCCTTCCCCTGGGGACTGTGGGGGAATAGTCATCCTCAAAGACATAGTTATTATATTTTTCGACCATCTTGAACAAAATGTGTATCTCAAAATTTTGATCGGGTGACTTTGGGAAAAAAATGAGCGTGGGAGGGGGCCTAGTTGCCTTCCATTTTTTTGTCACTTAAAGAGTACACTAGAACTGTTATTTTCAATTCTAATGAGCCCTCCTGCGATATTCTAGGACCACTGGGTCGATACGATCACCCCTGGGGAAAAGAAAAAAAAACAAATAAACACGCATCCGTGATCGTTCTTCTTGCAAAAAAAAAAATAAAAAAATACAAAATTCCGCGTTTTTGCAGATAAGAGCTTGAAACCTCTACTGTAGGGTTCTCTGATACGCTGAATCTGATGATGTAGTCCTTATTAAGGTTCTATGACTCTTAGGGTGATTTCCCCCCTTTTTTCGAAAATAAGGCAAGTTTTCTCAGGCGCGTAACATTTTGGTGAGTAAGACTAAACAAGATGAAATTTATATATTTGAAATCAGCATAAAAATCTGATTCTTTTGATGTTCTATTGGTATCAAAATTTCGTTTTTTAGAGTTTCGGTTACTATTGAGCCGGGTCACTCCTTACTTACAGTTCGTTACCACGAACTGTTTGACAATGGGCGAAGTGCATAGCTTGTAGCCCTTCCCCCGGGGACTGTGGGGGATTAAGTAGTCCTCAAGGACATAGTTATTAGATTTTTCGACTATGCAAAACAAAATGGATGTTTCAAAATTTTGATGAGATGAGTTTGGGAAAAAATTAGCGTGGGAGTGGGCCTAGTAGCCCCCCCCCCAATTTTTTGTTCACTTAAAAATGAACTAGAACTTTTAATTTTCGTTCGAATGAGCCCTCTTGCAACATTATAGGACCACTGGGTCAATACGATCACCCCTGGAAAAAAAAAAAAAAAAAACACGCATCTGTGATCTTTCTTCTGGCAAAAAGCATACAAAATTCCGCAGTTTTGCCAATAGGAGCTCGAAACCTCTACAGCAGGGTTCTCTGATGAGCTGAATCTGTTTCTGTGGTTTTCATTAAGATCCAAGTATTTTAGGGGGTGTTTCCCCCTTATTCGAAAATAATGCATATTTTTTTCAGGTTCATAACTTTTAATGAGTGGGACTAAACTTAATGAAACTTATATATTTAAAATCAGCATAAGAATCCGATTCTTTTGATCTATCTATTGGTATCAAAATTCCGTTTTATAGCCGGGTCGCTCCTTACTTACAGTTCGTTACCATGAACTCTTTGACAATTGGCGAAGTTCATAACTTGCAGCCCTTCCCCCGGGGACTGTGGGGGATTAAGTAGTCCTCAAGGACATAGTTATTAGATTTTTCGATTATGCAGAACAAAATGGATGTTTCAAAATTTTGATGAGGTGACTTTGGGAAAAAATGAGCGTGGGAGTGGGCCTAGTAGCCCCCCAACTTTTTTGTTCACATAAAAATGAACTAGAACTTTTAATTTTCGTTCGAATGTGCCCTCTTGCAGCATTCTAGGACCACTGGGTCAATACAATCACCCCTGGAAAATAAAACACAAAAAAAAATAAAATAAACGCGCATCCCTGATCTTTCTTCTGGCAAAAAGCATACAAAATTCCACAGCTTTGCCAATAGGAGCTCGAAACCTCTAGAGCAGAGTTCTCTGTTGCGTTGAATCTGTTTCGTGATTTTCATTAAGATCCAAGTCTTTTAGGGGGTGTTTCCCCCTTATTCGAAAATAAGGCATATTTTTTCAGGTTCATAACTTTTGATGAGTGGGGCTAAACTTAATGAAAATTATATATTTGAAATCAGCATAAGAATCCGATTCTTTTGATCTATCTATTGGTATCAAAATTCCGTTTTATAGAGTTTCGGTTGTTATTGAGCCGGGTCGCTCCTTACTTACAGTTCGTTACCATGAATTGTTTGATGAAGTCTGTATAAAATAAATGATTGACAAAGACATTTTTTTCAAAGCTTCAAATCTTCTATTTCTATGTGAGTTTAATATAAATATAGGTGAGATTTTAAGCGCGGAATTGGTGAAAGAATTAATCTAAATTTTTTCTCAATTTCCGGGAATATTTTTGGACTAGGCATATAATATGGTTGGTATTGTAACCCAGCGCCACTAGCATAGCATCTGGCAGTGTCAGCGTATGTGGCAAAGCACCCCAAGTGCAACAATTGGCCTCCGCTAGGGTATAGCATCGTAGCAGAGTGGTCCACATTCTCTCGTTGATTATTCTCCCACCAATATTTTTAAATCAAATGGGCTGCCAGGATCGTTACTGTAAATTCTCTGGCACTACGGTGCCACAATCAGCTCTAACGCGCCATGGATTGTACTTGTTCTGCCCTTGAATTAATTTCAATAGCCAGTAGCGAAAAACCTTGGCACTGGGAGTGGGATGGGAGACTCTGAAAAAAACTCTGAAATGCAAGTATTTACAAAAACATTTGCAACAACAAAATATACTATTTATTCTGATTCTGGAATGATTTTCAGTTCTCTCTTCATTCCTGTGAATATTTTGGACTAAGCATGCCATACATTATATTGCAGACACATTTTCTGTTTAATGTAAAGGATTAGTATTATATATTTACCAGTAAAAATCTAGGATAGGTGGGGGCACCATGAACCCCACAGGAATTTTACAGGAGCAAGGTGAAGCAACTTCTACCAGGAGCTTTGATTTGGTCCTCAAATTAAAATTTATGTATTTCTCATATTCTTGTTTATCAGCATATTCATGCTTTACATTTTTTTAAAACTTTAAAAAATTAAGTACTGATTAAAACACATGCAGCAACAAACTTATTGTTGTTGGACAACAAACAACCCCACCCCCCAAGATCTGGACGTCACAAATAGACGAGGTTAATTGATTACTTCGATACGCCGAAAAATTGTAAGTCATACAACGCGGAATCTTGTGATAGGGAAGTGTATGATTAGGGATTTTAAGGGATATATATAATAGGGAATGGGCATGATAGGGGATACAATAAGTATATGAAAGGGAATAGGGAATTTGTTTGATATGGAAGGGATATATTTGGATTCCATTGTTATTGGAACTGGTCTTACTCAGATATAGGGTAAGTAGAAGTGGAGTAAGGCTCCAATTGTCTCTATTACATCAGTATGCTGATTCTAAACATGTAAAACTTATTACTTTCATTGCTGCTCATCAAAATTAGTGTACGAAAGTTTTCCTAATTTTAGAAATAAATGTTGATTGACACAAAAAGGGGTGCAATCTTGCAGTAGAATTTAACAAATACAAAAACCATAGGGGAAATTTCTTACTTTTCAAAAGAAGAATGGTCATGTATGTGGTCATCCTTAGTCCGTAGTCTAACATTACCGGATGACGGTTCATTCAAATCAGCATCTAGAGATCTGGTGTCCTTTTGGAGCAATTAAATTTAGAAAGAACAAGTTTTTTGAACTGAAAGTAAGGAGCAACATTAAAACTAAAAAAAAACAGAAATTATTACGTATACAAAGGGGGTTGCCCCTCCTCAACACCTCGCTCTTTACGCTAAATTTTTTTAGTACTTTTAAAAACGTGTCTTATTGTTCTAATTAAACGGCCCTTGTGTATCAGGAGTAACCTCATTTTCTACCTTAACCGCAGCAGTGTTATTCTCGTACATAACACTAATCACTTTAATGTATTTGTCTGGTATACCATACAAGGATAAAACCTTTACTAAAGATCTTCTACCGACAAAATCAAATGCTTACTCATAATCTATAAAACTGAGGACCAAAGGTGTTTGACAACCCAGGCACTTCTCAATTATTAACCTAAGAGTGAAAATTTTGTCGACATATCCACAACCTTTTCTAAAACCGCACTGTTCTTCTCTTAAAACTTTGTCTACGGCATCTCTCAGTCTAAAAAGTATCATATTTCCAAGTAATTTACTACCTAAAGAGACCAGACTAATCCCTCGATAATTACCACACTCACTTTTATCACCTTTCTTATAAAGTGGCTTAATTAAGGTTTTCCTAAAATCATTAGGTACTTCCCCCTTTTCAAAAATCATATTCATAATCTTCAGTAACTTATTTCTAACCTCAGAGCCACCATATTAGAATCGCATTTACCACACTATCAGCACCTGGAACCTTATTATTTTTTAGTCCTTTTAGAACTGTAGCTAATTCTTCCTCACAAAACAAATCTTCCTTCCCATCAAAGGTATCACAAACTTTTTAATTTTTCTCTATATCACTTCCTTCAACTCTATCTCGGTTAACCAAATTCTCAAAATGTTCAGCCCATCTCTCTTTAGTTTTTTCCTTATCACTAATTGCGGCCCCATTCCTATCTTTAACTGGGACAAGTCCGGATTGAATACCCTCTCTCAGTTTATTAACATACCAGTACAATATTTTACTATTATGTCGTCTAGCGGCATTTTCCAGATCCTCGGCAATTTTATCGATGGTCTCCATTTCACAGCTCCTTAGTTCATGTTTTAATGCTTTTTCCAATTTTTTTACATTCCTTTTGTTTTCATATGATCTATCACTAAAGTAATTCTTGTACAAGTCCTTTCTCCTTTCTATCAAACATAAAGCCTTTTCACTAATATTCTTAGCTGCAGTTCCAGCTTTTTTCTCCAGGACAACCCTTGACACTACTAGATGGTGATCTTTACTTTTAACATCAATAACGGCACTCCTATATACCCTAGTGTCTTGCATTGATCCTGCCAGTCTTCGGTTTATAATGACATAATCAATAAGGTTTGCTGTCTTACCATCACGTGAATACCATGTTAACTTATGAGCCATTTTATGACCAAACAACGTGTTGGCTATGATTAGATTGTTATACCTACAAAATTGCAAAAGTCAGTATCCATTATTGTTTTCTTTTCCTACACTAAATTCTTCTTAGTTTGTATATCCTCCATTTCTATTCCCTTCGAGCTAAGCGTTATTATCCTATAATACATGCACAATATTTTTGCCTCAGGCCTAGCTAACTGTCTTCTGTAACTGTAAGTAAAATTCCTCTTAATCAACACTATTTTCGACAGTCGGTCATAAAGGGGCGTATAAAACCGGGAGTGATACTTTGTGCTTTTTAATCATAAATAAAAGGTTAATATTCCATTTTAGATTCCTTCACAACCTATACAAGACATAACAGATTTCGTATTCATTATGAGCCCTGCTCCCTGTCTATGTACCCCATCTTTCCAGCCTGAGTAAACAAATTCTATATCACCTAATTTCATACTTTCTACCCCTGGAATATGAGTTTCTGAAACTCCTAGTAAATCTAGTTCGAATCGTCTGAATTCGTCAGTCAAAATGTCGATACGATAGTCATTTTTTAACGTCTAACATTCCAAGTTCCAATTTTCATGTTCTTTAAATCATTAAAATTATTTTCGCCTCAGGAAAAGCAATGATCCAGGATACCAGTGCAGGACGGGGATCACATATCTTCTCAAGTCTACACCGAAATGCTTAAGCCGGCTTAAAACCGGACGGCAAGAAGTCCCTGGGACCTCCCTGAATGGGGGCTTTGTGCAATCCTGGGCCCATCTTGGTTACAACATGGTTTTCAGCACTTGGCGATGCTCTTCTATCAGCAAGAGTTGAAATCCTGCACAGACAATCTCAAGCCTATTACCTCCGACTCATTATATATTCATGCCTACAAATATTATGCTACTACAGGGAGGCTGCCCATAATAGATAAATTAGCTAGGAAGAGGTTCTTCAGCCCGAAGACGCCCATCAAAACATACAAAGCCCAGAAGAATTATTCATTAGTCAGGATCCCGTGCAAATGCTGTGTTGTTTACTAGGCTATAATTTCCTCAAGGGGTGCCACTCCTCGAGTAGGAATAGAGTTGACCACAAGGTCCCCAGTCTTGTAGGTACCCCAAAAGGGTCAAGACAGCCCTTTGCAGAGGCCTTTGTCCATAGACCTGGATCTTACGCCCTGCCGCAGTTGTCCTCCTTAAGAGGATCCTTCCGCGATGGTGTTCTGCGTCACCATGCAATTTAGCCCATTACTGGGAGAAGGTTTGTAACTCCTGGGACTTGTGGACAAGCCAGTGGGCCCTTTTGAGTGTACATTTGAGGGGCCTTCTTCCTCCTCCACCTGTATTTATGACGCTGAGCAAGGGTACCCCAGTTTCTATTATGGATCCCCAGGGACAAGGTCCTCCCTTGGTCAGTGCCTCCTGTGGAGGTACCCTACATATCTGTAGGGCGTTCCCCTATCGCCACCTGGGGAAACGCTGAATGGCCTGTTGGAAGCCAACTAATATCTAGCCTAATTTTAAGAGTGATCGTTACGATCACCCCTGAAAAAAAAAGAAAAAAAAAGAGCATCTGTGATCTTTCGCCTGGCAAAAAAATAAAAAATTCCACTTTTTTGCACACAGGAGTTAGAAACCTTTACAGTAGGGTTCTCTGATACGATGAATCTGATGGTGTTATTTTTAATTGAGATCATTTGACTTTTAGGGGTTGTTCCCCCTTTTTAGGAAAATCAGGAAAATTTTATCAGGCTTGTAACCTTTAAGGGGTAAGCTTAAAACTAGTGACAATTATATATTTGAAATCAGCATAAAACGCCGATTTTTTTTATATATCCATTGGTATCAAAATTCTGTTTTATAGAGTTTCGGTTATTATTGAGCCGGGTCACTCCTTACTTACAGTTCGTTACCACGAACTGTTTGATAATAGTGAATACACTGTAGGAAACTACGAATTCTTAACACTAAGACCCGTTGAACGTCAGTTCTAACCTGAACAGAACTAAATTTTTTGTCGAAGCAAAAATTCTGAGAATCATTGAAAGGGTGTTTGAAAAACCATCCAGTATCAGAAAATGATAACTATGGAAAATACTTAATTTAGTAGTAAATAACTTGCAAAATGATTTATATTTGTGTTTAAAAAACGAGCCTGAAGCCCCTCAGAACCCACGGCAGATTAAAAAGGGCCGTGTGCAAATAGCCAGCCACTATATCAAATCAGTGGTTTAATGCCATGAGATTGCTAGCTCTAGGCTAGCCAATTAATTTGTAATTGTTTAAAAACCTAAACCGGTCGTATTAGTTTTACTTCATCTTAAAAAACATGCTTTTTAGCACGACTGGTTCATATTTTTCTTATTTTTTTGCTAGCAAGCTATTGGCTGATCACAGAGAGATGTTCAATGGTTAATTTAAAAGCCACTGCTGATATCTACATGTCTCTTATAAATTCATTTTAATGATTACATCATAAAGTTCCACGTAACTTGAAAAACAACACTTCTTGGTACAATTTCAGGAAACATAACAAATGTACTATTGTGATATATATATATATATGGTTCAGAATTCTTGAGTGAATTCCCTTCTTGTATGCAACTTCTCCCAACCCCGTTAGTAAGCGAAAACTAAAAAAATACTTTTGGAAACAAAAAATATCATGACTGAAAACTTCATGTATTTATTTTTAATTTCATGAAAATAAATTGAATTTGTCTTTGCGAATTTTCAAGGATACCAGTGAAAACAACCCCGTTTGACGTCTATCTGAGAGACAAAGTTGCACACATTTTAAGGGAAGCTTAGGAAAGGTTTAAACTAGACCCTATACTTCATGCCCTTTTTTAGCACTAAGTCATGTTGATTTTAGTTTCTTCGCCTGAGTTTGACAACACTCTTTTCTGTAAGGTGTACTGTGTCGATTAAAATAATAACGAGCAAAACTTAAGTTTAGTTTAAAACTAAGTTTAAGTAAACTTAAGCAGAGTAATACACAAAGGAATTAAGGAAGGGAGTTTGCTTCCCTTTTTAAGGAAGTAAAGATCGAAGTTTAAACTTAAATCAAACAAAAATTTTTACTTTAAGGACTATATAAAATATTACTACAAAACTAGCTCAACTAATCTGATTCGTGATATCTTCCATTACTTTTAGACAGGTATGTCAATCTCCCAAGGTGCCGATCTTCAAGTTGTGTAAGCTATAGGTTAGGTGTTCAAAGGTGTTAAAAGGTGTCCTAAGTTACTTCTGGTGTTGTTTAACTTTAAACATTAAAACTTTGATGGGTTACTTTGAACCAGAGATTGAGGAGTCTGAACTCATATGGCATCAAAATTCCAGTTAAAAGGAAGATAAATATAATATTATTTCTAAAATAAAAAGCAAAGAAAATCAAATTAGTGAAATATCAGATGACCAAAGTCTTGATCAAATAAAAATTTCGTGCCATGATTGAGTCAAGAGGCTGAAAGATCTCCATGATCTATCCTTGTTTCTTCGACGGCATATGACGTTCAGTAAGAAGTCAGGAGAAGGATTATCTACTTTGAACACCACAAAATACTTATAAATACGACCCATGAAGAACTTTATGCGGAATCAACGTCCATCCACGCAGGTTGCTTGGTAATTTCAAACCGTTTTTGGCTTCTGCCCTGCATTACAGAGTAGAAGGGCCAGCACTCACCAACTCATCAACTACCATTTCAGACTCATTCTTGAATCCTGATAGTCAGTCGTGTTGGACTCAAAACTCAAATCACCTTCACCCGCAACGTGGTGCTATACTAAGAAAAGAAAAAACAACTAAGAAATGAATATAAAGACGACAAACGGGTCTATGGCAAGTAAATAAAAATGAAAAGAAACAAAAAAAAAATCAAACTAATATTTCGCCCGTATACAAGGTGTCTTCAGTGTAGAAAAAAAAACTAGAAACTAAAACTAAAAAATATAACTAAAAATATAAATATAAATTTTTTAATTATATTTTTTAGTCTTAGTTTCTAGTGGTTTTTTTTCTACGCTGAAGACGCCTTGTTGTATACGGGCGAAATATTCGTTTCATTTTTTTTTCTCTTTTCGCTTTCATTTACTGGCCATAAACACGTTTGTCGTCTTATATTCATTTTTTTTTGTTTTTTGTCATTGCTGGCTAGCTCGGCTTAGAATTTTTTTTTGTTCGGTACTAAGACATTTTTGCTTGATATTCGTAGCAAATTTTTCAAATCAGCTGGCTTGTAGGACATCCTATAAAACATTGCTGATGCTTTTCACAACCTCTTTTGGCGTTAGGTGAGCTACAAGTGGGGGTCTAAGATGGCTGAGGAGCGTGGTAAGCACTTGGCAAAGATGGTCTTTAGATTGTCTTTTCCATTTGAAAATAAAATTTTCAGGAGTAAGTGGAAGATCCCAATCCCTCCAGATTGAAACAAAAACAACTTGCTGTTAATGAATATATCTGTAGCGTTCAGTGGAAGCTGTACAAACCAAATGCTGTTTCTGCAGGCTTTAAACACTCTAGGAGAAAGTGGGAATATTGTTTGTTGTCCAACAAAACTTTCACCCCTGCTCTTTTCTTTTCTTCAGTGCCAGTGACATCAATAGCTCAGAGGGTTCATGCAACAAAAGGGAATGGGAAGGAGAATGATTGCCCTCCAATCACTTGATTCTTAAGAAAGATAATGGATCTGTCAATTTCCAACTGAATGATCCAATCGAAAGTTTTGACGACCAACCCATCTATGAAAGTGATCTTGAAAAAAAAATAAATAGATAGCATTAGATTGAAAGCTTGTGGCCCTTCACTACAGGCAATGGTAGAGTGTTGGCTCTGATAGGCTTAGTCCTAAGGATTAAATTGTTCTCAATAATTTTTGTTTCCGTTTCGGAAGTTTGTAGATTGTTCAACCCCCCTGGTTTTCCCCTCTTAGATTGGGTAGATAAGCCTCAGTCGGGTAAATAAACCTCTTTAACAGTAAAGCAAAAGCCATACGCTTTTTCTGAAAATAGTATTTTAAAATCCATCGTAGAACAAACCTCGTCCAATGCAAAGTTTAACAGTTGGCCAGTATAAAACACTGAAACCCATTTTAAAGAAAGACAAGGGTAACTTTGAAGGCATGTTCAAAGTTACCCCGAAAAAACAAAATACTTGCGAGGAACATTGAGCGCTGCTGCTATCTTGAATCTATGGAATAAGGAAATGGTTTCGCCTGAAATCCTAACCATTCGACTTCTCAGCTATAGAAAAATGTCTCAGCTAAAAGACTTATCAGACAAAAGTCCTAGTTAAGCTTATCCAAATAAAAAAGGGTAACTTACTTTTCGTGCTTTTCGACAATTTTGGACAACTCAAATAAAGAGCTAAGATTTCGTCTGATCGAAATTTAGTCTGATTGCAAGAATTACCAACCGGTTCATAGCCATCTATTAATAATCTAATAACAAGAATGTTGAAGCAGTGATAAACTAAATCAAAAGACACAAAACGTATATAAGTTCTCAATAAGACGGTTCAGCACTAGCCCAAGAACCGTTTATGTAATTAAGTTGGAACTTTCAGCGTGTCGAGGGGGATGTTGAAAAATGGTGCTATGTGCATACTGCTACTAATGCTGCAAATACTACTGCAGCTACTGCTGCTACTCAAGCTAAGGGTATTAAGGTGAAACTTAGTGGATGCGAAGCGGGGAATGTTTCGGCGGATGTTCAACCAATTAAAAATGAACTAGGAACACGAACATGATTGTCAAAAACGTGTAACAGGAACGACTTACATTTTTAGGTTGAAATTTTTAAAGAAAGTGGTATTAAGGTGAAACCTTATGTGAAATTTCAACTAAAAAAAATTATAGCGTGCAGGTTTTCAAAAGGGCATATAAGCAAAATCATTGGCAGCTCAATATCGCTGCCTAGGTAAAGACTGATGTGGATACACTGTATTATTTATTCATGCGTTTATTTCTTTACTTTTATCGTCAAGGTAATTCGTATAGAAGGGCTTATCGCAGAAACTTCTGAAAAGTGCTTGTAGGGCAAGTGTCTCCCTCCCAAGCCTATTACTTCTCCAAGCACATCCAATGAAATTTTAAGATTACCATTTTGTTCATCATAGTTGAGAGGCCCAGTAACTAGGTCTCTAGGAATATCAACCACTCCCACAACCCCCAGATCAAGGGTTGTAAGTTGAGCAATTTGGACTTTGTTTACATATAGTATTAATTATCGAGAGTGAGGTTATGTTTGACCTTTAGTGTTAAAAAAAACCAAGGACATTCAGATGAAGCTTCCAGGGAATACTGAGAGAGGTTTTGAACTAAACCAAAACATGTTATGTGTATACAGGCTTTCAAAATTGCGTAATTCAGGAATGACTGAGGGTATTGCGTTGGTATTTTCAAAAAATGATGAGGTTTATGATCGATTACCAAGGCATATTGAAGGGGGGGGGGAGGGTGAGCTAACCAAGAGGCATTTTGTTCATGTTGCTACTATGGCTACTATTACCACTGCTCTAACTACGACTTCTATAGAGTTTAAGCGTATTATGGTGAAGCTTTCAGGTAATATTTAAGGGTTGAATTAAATCAAAACACCCTGGGTGCATTCAGGTTGCCAAAAGGATGAAAAAACAATTTCTCAAGAACAGCTTGGAAAATTAAGTTGAAACTTTCAGGGGGTGTTAAGAAGGATGTTGAACTAAACGAAAAGGCACACTATGCCTACTGCTAGTACTTTTTATTACTGATGCTACGACTATTCCTACTTAGGCTAAGGGTAGGAAGGTGAAACTTTCAGGGGCTGTTTAGGGGGGCCAAACCAAATTTAAACACACTGTATGCATGCAGGTTGTCAAAGTGCAGATCAGCAATATCCTAGGAAAGGTCTAAAAAACTGTTTAATTTAAAACTGTTTAAATTTTTTTTAAAACAGCCCTAATATCATTACTTCAAGGAAGTTCAACCAGGTCTCAAATTAGGGCTGTTTTAAAAATTTTTTAAACAGTTTTAATGATTGACTTTTAATGTAAGTTTCTTTTATAGTGTTTTTATTCTCTTCGTCTGTTTTGCTGAGGACGGCCCTTGGATATAGGGTCGAAATATTCATTTAAAGTTGCGTTCCACTGTCTTGTATAAAAATTTCCCTGTTGTTCTACTTATTTGTTTAGGCTTAGATTAATAGGTCAAAACTTTTAGGGCATGTTGAGGGGTATGTACAACTAATAAAAACGTACTATATACACACTATTATTTCTAGTAGTAGTTTAGTTACTACTACTTTTAGTACTACTTTTACTTTTAGTACTATTTAGTACTATTTTAGTGCTACTATTTTTAGCACCACCGGTTTGGACCTTAAGGGTCTAGTGCCGTCATACTAACTTTACTTTACTTTTTTTTTAGCACTAATATTACTAAGGCTAATTGTATTAATGTGGAACTTTATGGTGCTGTTAAGGGAGATGTTGGACTAAATCAAAACACAATATGTGTATTCAAGTTATTAACACGACGTATCAGTGATGTCTCAAAAACAGCCATAATTATTAAGTTGAAATTACCAAGGTATGAGGAGAGGTTGTTTTGCTACATCAAAAAGGCACAATGCGGATATTACTACTAATTAGGCTACTACTAATACTACTATTGTTATCACTAACATTACTCCTATTGCTCCTACTATTACTTTTTCTACTATGCCTACTACTATTGCTAATCCTAAGGGTATTCATTAGAGTTTCAGAGAGCGGTGTTGATGGTGTTGAACTGAATCGAAATACTCTACAAGCATGTTGGTTGTCAAAGGGATGAATTAGCAGTATCCAAGCAACAGTTTAGGATATTAAGCTGAAACTCCTGGGGCCACCAATATTACTACTAATTTTGCTACTACTACTACTACTACTGCTACTACCACTACCACTTTTACAATTGAACTAAAATAAAGATAGCTTAGGTGTGTAAGGTTGCCCCTACTATCAGGGCTGAAATTTGGTAGCGTGTTATAAACTGAGGCGTGTTGGTAAGAAATCGGTACTCAGAATTCAGTGACAACTGATTTTTATTACAAAAGAAGATAAAAAGAAAAATATTCTAATTCTGATTATGTTGAATATTTCTAAACCTCTTCTAGGTTTAATGTCTATGGTCTACTTGTTCAATCCTCAAAAGTTTACCGAAAAGAAAAAGATTAAGTTAATTCTAGTCTATCGAATGTTTCTACTTAAAAGAGTTACACTTGAATAGCTAGTCAAGGCTTGAGTTCTGGGTTATTAAAATCCTTTAGTTCAAACTATTGCTGAGCTAAGGTAGGAATAACCCTACTTGATTTTATTCTAATTTACATTAACCCAAACCAAGAGATCCTCTTATTATTTCTTGAAAAGGGTTGTGTGATCCTTGGACCTTTAGTAAGCTTTAACTTTAGCAGGGAAAATTCTCAATTGAAAATATCTGGACATAAAGGTCTGGAAATTCTTAAATTGACAATATTATTCCCTTTTTCCCTAACCTCTCTGTATAAACATCGAGGTCACCTTTGTATAAACATACAGTACGGGTTTAACGAAATGAAAGAATGATTAAAAAGGGAACAGTGTACTCCTTCGTATAAACGTCTGAAGATTGCACAAGGGAGGGGAAAGTAATGTTGTTGTCTGATAATTCCAATTTTCGGATATAAGGTCTTTATAAATTCAAGCTAAGTTCAAAGGAACTCTAAGCTGAACAGGGGAAGCACAAAAGGCTCTCCTAACGTTAACTTCTTGGTTAAGGTTCCTTTCCTCTTTGAACCATCGGTTATTCGAAGCTTTTTCTACCAGTTTTAAATTTCTGGAGAAATTTATTTTAGCTTATTCTAACCTTGAAAATGCTGTTTTTGTCCAAATGGCTCAAGCCTTGGCTAATGAAGATAACACCGAATTATAAACCCAAATCACCAACTTTTAGTAAAATGTTAGACTTCAGCACTAGTTGTTATTCTTGTCTCCTATATACGTATTAAAGTTATCTCCAAGTGACAGAAATCTTTTAGAGGTTTCTTCTTATTTTAATTTTATCTTCAAACTTGTATCTCCAAGTTTGAACTCCAACTTTTATCATTCAGACAGACAGTGGTAGTCTACCTTAATTAAAAAGTAAAGCACTTACTTGTTGTTTGTTCCAAAAAAGACTATCTTGTTTCCGAGGCGAAACTACCCCGATTTGTCTCTCATCCGTAAGTTATATCCCTTTGCTACTTGATCCGTTTAACGACCTTCCCTCTCTCTTAGCCAATCAACCACTTTTTGTTAAAAAGTAGTTTCATTTCCAGTCTTTCAAGGCCTTGCATTCCTTTTTGTTTTATAACCAAACTGGTCTAAATTAGGTCGTAAAATATTTATCACGGGTTCAAAGTTCGTTTGATTCTTGGACAAAGAAGTGTCACTACAATATATATGACTAGTTACGCAAAGAAAAGTTATTTTCAAATTGAAACTAATTTAAAACTGACACTACAATTCTGATCTATTGAAGTAAAACGGAAATTCAAGCTTTCCTAAAATTTATTTACCAAATTACACAAAATTAAGGCCTCCGTACAATCTCTCCTACTTATAATCTTAGTTTAACTTTTGTTTTAAAAGGAATAAACGAAAAGAAACACAAATTTACTAAGATCCATTGTAACTCAATTTCTCCTTATATTTCTTCTAAATGGAACCTCTGAGATCTTTGGTCTCGATAAACCGTACATAAATTTATTAATTCTCTGAATATCAGTCCTACTGAAAGAAATCCTATTATATATATAAAGAATGTACAAAGGTAAAACATCGACGTCCAATATGTTGCTACATCTTTTCCATTTTCTTCTTGCAAGGAAAATCATATTTGCCTCACTTCATCCAGGCTAACGGTTAAACTAAACCTATTTTGAAAGTGAATAAAAAGTAAATATTCAATTTCGTTTTCCTAATGCAGTAAAAGTTGTGCGAAGTTCTCAACCAGAATTTCTATGAATTAATTAATATATTTATTATCATCGAGTTTATTTGTTGTATAGCGGAATCGGAAATGAAACCCCTGCTTTTGTGTTACCAAGAAAAGATAAATCGATTCTTTGATAACTTTAAGTTTAAAATTGAGCACATCTTTAATAAAAGGAAGACATATTAATTGACCTCTACGAGCAGCTGAATGCTATTTTCTTATTTGGGCCTTTTCAAACATTTTTCACAATTTTTTTTCAAAGTATAAGTGAATACTCGAAAGAGTATTTAAAGGTTCCAAAAGGTCCAGTAACAATGGACGATTTTAAAAATAAAAGGCAAATACATTATACGATGAAACGAAAAAAAAAATCTGTACTCATTCTTTACTTTAAAAAAATTACTGGCTATAAAGATTTGTACCTTTCGAATTTTTTGAACTTATTTCCTTTGTTGAAGACAGAAAAATCACAGACTATTACTACTTTAAGTTATTGTATGGATGCATTATAAGGAGTCTCTTATATAATTCCTATAATTTTTATCCTTTATTTGACGGATATTTTAAATCTTATCGGCAGTGCCTTTTATTTTCAACAATATTCTGAATCCTACGGACATTGCGATTTAGTTTTATCATTGTACCTTAGATAGTGCTACTACTATATTTTTACCAATGTGCAGTGGTCGCCATTTGCACTAAGTCACAATTTTCCTGTGGTATCACTTGACCGAATATGAAAGAGGTCATAAGGGAAAATATTATCCCTGAGAGTAGGGTAACTAACGCTAACTTTAACTCTTCTCAAACAGAGTTCATAATTCTTTACTGCCTCTCCAACCTCGCAGTAAATATATACAAAGACACCATATTGTCTTCATTTATTTAAGGTTTTGACAGCTCCCATCTTGGCCCCCCCCCCAAAAAAGGACTTGAATGCAGGAAACGGATGACTCCATTAACTAGTTTTTTTTATAAAATGATCTTAAATTGACGTCTTTTTTCTCTCTTCAGAATCATCCAGTGTATACAATAAGCCATTCACGGGAACCAAACGGAGATCTCCTTACCTTTTCCGTAAAAAAAATGGGATTTCCTTTCTTTCATAAATTCGAAATTTTTGGTTCTGAGCTCTACCCAAAATGTCAATTTTTGGAAATATTTCGGTATCCTGTTTACTTTAAAAGCCATTTCAGTAATGTGCTAGCTTTCTTTGTCTCATTTTTTTTTTGCCTGGGATACTCCAATCCTGGTTCATGATCATGTATACTCTGTGAGTATATACATATGCAGCCTTTGCGCGTTGGGATACGACCCTTTTTCGTATCCCTATGGATACAAACCTTTTTTTTGCTTCCTTAAGAGGTAGACACTACCCTTTCTTACATCCTTAAGAGGTGGACGTAACCCATTTTTGCATCCTTGAGAGGTGTCCTCTCAACCTCCCTCTAAAGTACATGACTCCCTGTCATAACATGTCCGTGACTTCTTGTCACATTAGGTCTACTCGTAATGGTTAGCCTATATCTAAAAACTACGGAATCTGGGCCTTTGCCTTTCGATGGTTCCTCAACCTTTGCTTGGAGGCCGCAGTGTTTTCGGCAAAAATTGCCCTAAAAATCTTCTTGTGGTTGGTTTATAGGGGCTGGGGCTAAAAAATATTTTGCTTTGTGCCCTGTCTCACCACAGCGGATACAGGTTGGAGGTTTTTCACATTCCGAATTTCTATGTGGACCCCTGCAAGTCCAGCGTTTTATACGGCTGTTTTTTTTTTCACTAAATTTATTCCTAGAATATCTTTCCCTCGCTGGTCTTAACATATCTATTCTAAAAAAGATAGACTCTCCAAAGTTCCAAAATTTCTTTGGGTTGTTTCTATATTCTACTCTGTGGTTAACTCAAGGTTCTTTAGTGGAATTCTTATCTCTTGAGTCTACTACCGCTGCTCCCAAGGACATATCTCAGAAGTCCCTGTATATTAAATTTGTTGCTTCGAATCTTTTTGCAAGTGCTAATAATTCATCTTGGTCGTTTGAGGCCTTAGATTGTTCCAGTACTCTTCTTCCAATGGAAGGGAGCATGCCACTCTTAAAAATATTCATCATAATGTCATTTGCTCTTATACTAGGATAATTTTTTGCATAATCTATTTCCTTTCCCCTGATCTAGGAGTAAAATTGATGTACTAACTCAGATGGCATTTGTTTCTCGGAGAGCAGTTCTTGTAGTTTTTGTGCGGCTGGGTTTTCATGTAAAAAGGCTTCTTTTAGAAGTTTTTCTAAATGGTCTAAATCTTTTATTTTAGGAATGTCTAAGCTCGTTGCGAATCTTTGTATCTCTCCTCGTGTATAACACATAGCTTAATTTATCAGAGCAATATCATCTTTTCCTAAACTCCTTTGTATTTGTTTAAGGGTGGTAATCCATGAATGGATTTTATTTGGATATGTCAGTAACGAGATGGGAGGCGCTTGCTCCACAAATAGGTTTTGAAGCGTACTTATGACTGAGGCATCTCTATATTGCCCTTCTAGAGCATTTATTCTAGACTGTGCTTGTTGTAGTGCATATTTTAACTCTTTGATTTTTTTTTTCATTTGAACTCATGATTGTTCTATCCTTAAAAACTCTTAATGTGGGAAAAGTTTTGAATCTTAAAATTGTTTTAACCTTTTAAAATGAGTTGGTTTAAAATTGCGTAAGAATTAGCTCAATATCTCGAATTAAATTAACCCTTAAGGCTAATAGTACGACTACACTTTTGAAGGTGATTAACCTATGACACTAGTATTAAAAGGGATTTAACCAAGATATAGACGATATGGGCAATGGAATTTGTAACAAAGAGAAAGAAAAAGAGAGGAAAGAAAGAATCTTAGGAAGATAAAAGGCTGTCTGAACTTGCCTTTAAGGTAAAAAATTTCTTTAATGAGCATTTTTTCAAACTTTTCTGTCTCTGATATGTTTGGAAAACTGAACATAAACTTTCTTGTGAGGATAGAGGACTAAATTTTACCAAATTGTATAAACTTTATTAATCCTTCCCCCTTAAACGAAAAGTGCACCGAATTTGAGTACCGCTGCGACCAGTTGTAAGGTTGCCCCTACTATCAGGGCTGAAACTTGGTAGCGTGTTATAAACTGAGGCGTGTTGGTAAGAATCGGTACTCAGAATTCAGTGACAACTGATTTTTATTACAAAAGAAGATAAAAAGAAAAATATTCTAATTCTGATTATGTTGAATGTTTCCAAACCTCTTCTAGGTCTAATGTCTATGGTCTACTTGTTCAATCCATCAATGTTTACCGAAAAGAAAAAGATTAAGTTAATTCTAGGGCTATCGAATGTTTCTACTTAAGAGAGTTACACTTGAATAGTCAAGGCTTGAGTTCTGGGGTATTAAAATCCTTTAGTTCAAACTATTGCTGAGCCAAGCTAGGAATAACCCTACTTGATTTTATTCTAATTTACATTAAACAAAACCAAGAGTTCCTCTCATTATTTCTTGAAAAGGGCTGTGTGTTCCTTGGACCTTTAGTAAGCTTTAACTTTAGCAGGGAAAACTCTCAATTGAAAATATCTGGACATAAAGGTCTGGAAATTCTTAAATTGACAATATTATTCCCTTTTTGCCTAACCTATTTGTATAAACATCGAGGCCACTTTTGTATAAACATGCAGTACGGGTTTAAGGAAATGAAAGAATGATTAAAAAGCGAAAAGTGTTCTCCTTCGTATAAACGTCTGAAGATTGCACACGGGAGGGGAAAGTAATGTTGTTGTCGGATAATTCCAATTTTTGGATATAAGGTCTTTATAAAGTCAAGCTAAGTTCCAAGGAACTATAGGCTGAAAAGCGGAAGCACAAAAGGCTCTCCTAACGTTGACTTCTTGGTTAAGGTTCCTTTCCTCTTTGAACCATCGGTTATTCGAAGCTTTTTCTACGAGTTTTAAATTTCCGGAGAAATTTATTTTAGCTTATTCTAACCTTGAAAATGCTGTTTTTGTCCAAATGGCTCAAGCCTTGGGTAAGTGAAGATGCTACCGAATTATAAACCCAAATCACCAACTTATAGTAAAATGTTAGACTTCAGCACTAGTTGTTATTCTTGTCTCCTATATACGTATTAAAGTTATCTCCAAGTGACAGAAATCTTTTAGAGGTTTTCTTCTTATTTTAATTTTATCTTCAAACTTTTATCTCCAAGGGGAATTCAGACAGACAGTGGTAGTCTACCTTAATTACAAAGTAAAACACATACTCGTTGTTTGTTCCAAAAAAGACAACCTCGCTTCCGAGGCAAAACTACCCCGATTTGTCTCTCATCCGTAAGTTATATTCCTTTGCTACTTGATCCGTTTAGCGACCCTCTCTCTTAGTGGATCAACCACTTTTTGCTAAAAAGTAGTTTCTTTGCCAGTCTTTCAAGGCCTTGCATTCCTTTTTTTTATATAGCCAAAATGGTCTAAATTTGGTCTTAAAATATTTATCACGGATTCAAAGTTCGTTAGATTCTTGGACAAAGAAGTGTAACTACAAGATTTATGACTAGTTACGCAAAGAGAAGTTATTTTCAAATTCAAGCTAATTTGAAATTGTCTCTATATTTCTGATCTATGAAGCGAAAGGGAATTTCAAACTTTACTAAAATTGAGTTACCTTAATTACACAAATTTAAGGCCTCCCTGCAGGCGCATCCAGATTGTCAACATATCCAGGCGGGTCTTCAGAAGGCATGGGGCTTTCAGCCCTACTCATCTTAGATTTTGTTCGCTTTGAGTTTGATTCGGTTGTTTATTGTAGTTTCTGTTCGTTTTTTTGTTTCATTTATTCATTGATGGTGTTTCGTGATAGTTTTAGGCTTACAAAATTATTTGGCTTTATTTCTGCTCATTTTTGTTTAGTGTCTTCGGTTTTATTTGAAACACATGTTTTGTGGAAAATGTTTTTTTTAGTATTGTTTTACTTTAACGTTATATTATACTACTCTGCATGGAAGTGGCTTAACAGTATTCATTTTAAAGTGACATCTTTTCTTTTTTTTAGTTAATACGTAGGGTTTCCATTCTATTGCTTGTTTTATCGGTATGTTCTGCAGATCTACTTGATGCCAAGTATGAGATTGTCAATGGAGTGCCCTACAATAAGGATGCACCACGGAATGAAAATTATCCTTACTGTCCCAGCGATAATCAAATTGAGCTAGAACCTGGTTTAACCCCTGTTGATATAAATTGTACTTGCTCACATCCTGACGATGACTTTCTGCCATCCTTTGTCTGCTTTGGCCTACCTAACATTACTTATCTTGAAGCATACTTCAATCGGTTATTTCCAACATACTTAGCTTCTAGAATAACAGTATCAAGTTCAACTTTAGTGAAAATTCCAGCTGATGTATTTTCAGATAAACAGCCAGAAGCAGTAACATGGTATAACAACAGATTAAAGGACATTAACCCAGAAGCGTTCAGATTGACGAGACCTAGGCTACAAGTCTTAGAAATAGACTATGAACCAGAGCTACAGTACTTTCCTTTTACTAGTTTAAATGAATTCCCAGTATTAAAAGAGCTCCATGTTAATAATAATGAACTTAGAAACGTAACAGAATTAGCCGATATTAGTCTTCCTATGTTACAATTGCTTAATTTAGACAACAATAAAATAGAGACGGAATTTCCAAAGTTACGATTCCTTCCTGAGTTGAGAGTTCTAACAGCAAGAAATTCATTAATATCATCCATTAGCACCGAATTACCTTTTGAAGAGCTTCAAAATCTAGAAGTAATCAATTTCAACGGAAACAACCTTGAAAGCATTCATGCTGGATCATTTGTTTTTGACCAGCAAACCGAAATCAGAACCATCGATCTTGGCAGCTGTAATATAAACTCAGTGGAAGAAGGGGCATTTGTCGGTAAGAAATTAGTTTTCATCTACTAAAGTTAAGTGAAACTTGGCTACAAAGGCAATATTGACTTTGTTTCTTTTTCATTGTTTCTTCCGATTCATCAAGTCACAAATCTTACGAATAGAATTGCAAATTACATAGATAGAGATAGAAAATATCTTACTAGAATGCACCGAGGTAAGAAAAAAAAACTCATTTGACTAACTGAATGGCAAATGAAATTAACTTTAAGGGTCTTGGAAATCGCTTTACATAAATTTGGAAGTTGCCAGTGTTTTATATTAAAAACTGTTTATACTTAGTAATTTAATGAGCTTTTTTAGTGCTTTGCTTCTTACTCAGAATCATTTTGAGAAAAAACTTTCCATTTAATCAAGGTTATTACTTTAAAAAAAAACGATCCCTTCAGTTTTGACGTTTTTTAGTTGACGTAAAAAATCTGACATAATTCAAGCAATTATGGACCACGTTTATTCTCATGGCTCCAAAAATGGCTCTTTTCTATTTTTTTCACTATTAATCATTCAGCATTTTCCAGGATTTACTTAAGTTTAAACCCTTTTTTAGATTTCTGTCTCTCTTTTTAGTCTGACTTGAGCCCCTGACTTGAAAAAAAAGTTATCTTTGAAATTTTGCCCCGTTTATTTTCCCTTATCCTTAAATTTGAACGTTTTGCATTTTTCCATTTTTAAAAATGGAATCGACGAAGAAGCTTAGGACATAACTTCGGATCAAATATTACCTGTGAGAGCTGGAGAAACGAGCAAGGGGAGAGAGGTATTTCAACAGCAACAGCCACTGAAGCCAACCGATTCTTTGGCTAATCCATATCTATATCTTTCAATTAAAAAATTATAATAAACAGAAGTTTTGAAAGAAAAGTAAGTATCCAAAATAAAAAATAAAAGGAGCAGAAATACAATAGTATGATAGTTCAAATCTACGACCAACCAAAATTACTAGGAATGACTATATGAGAACCAAGATAAACAGAAATCAAAGTAGACAATTAAATGAGACCCAAAACGATCAGAAATCACATCGAATTTGAATCAGGTTACTGTCCCCCAAAACTTTTAAAGACAATAGCGGGATTTAAATTTTGCCTAAAACTATTCGTGTTTCAAGAAGTTTCCTTTTTGCTCTTCATAACACCAACACAAAAAAAAAAACATCACAAGGTTAATCAAGGTTTAAAGATAAAAACTTTCATAGGCAGCGCAATCGCGCTGCCTAAGTAAAGAACGATGTTGGAACAATGTATTATTTATTTTTGGGGGTTAGACCAGGGCACTTCGTATCAAAGGAACTGTCGTAGAAACTTCGAAAAAGGCTCATTCGATTGGAAATTGGAGTGGCTAGTTCCCTTTTTAATAGTCAAAAGTGATTGGCAGGCAACTAACACCCCTTCCAAGCTCACCATTTCCCCAGACCACTTCTCCAATCAAAATTTTGAGATATCCATTTTGTTCAGCGTAGTTGATTTCCAGATAGAAATTATATTTTTGAGGAGGACACTTCCCCACAGCCCTCAGGGAAGGGTTGTAAGTTATGCCCTGGGAGCATATATGATTTTTATAGAAAGCATGTCGTAGAAACTTCAAAATAGGCTCATTTGATTGAAAATTCAAAGGGCTAGAGCTCTTTTTAATTGTCAAAAGTGATTGGAGGGCAACGAATCCCCTCTAATACCCACCTTTTCCCCAAAAACCTCCAAGCAAAATCTTGAGATAGCCGTTTTGTTTAACGTAGTTGAAAGTTCTGGAAATTAGGTCTTTGAGGACGGAACCCCCACCCCCACAGCCCTCAGGGCAAGGGTTAGGCATATAAGGTTTTCATATAAGGTTGTCGTAGAACCTTCAAAAAAGGCTCATTCGTTTGGAAATTCAAAGGGCGTGTGCCCTTTTTAATAGTTGAAAGTGACCGGAAAGGAACTAACCCCTCTCTCACGCCCACCTTTTCCCCAAACACATCCAATAAAAATTTTGAGATAGCCATCTTGTTCAACGTAGTTGAAAGTTCTGGAAATTAGGTCTTTGAGGATGATAACCCCCGCAGAGCCCCCAGGGCAAGGATTACAAGTTATGCCCTGGGGTCCTATAAGGTTTTTATTGAAAGCTTTGTCTTAAAAACTTGAAAAAGGGTGCATTCGATTGGAAATTCAGAGGGTTAGTGCCCTTCTTAATAGTCGAAAGTGATTTAAGGACAACTAGCCCCCCTCTCACGTCCATCTTTTCCCCAAACACACACAATAAAATTTTTTAGATTGCCCTTTTCTTCAACGCAGTTGAAAGCGTTGAATATTAGGTCTTTAAGGATGACAACCCCACACACAGCCCTCAGGGCAAGGGTTGTAAGTTTTGTCCTAGAGGCATATAAGGTTTCTATAGAAAGTGTTGTCGTAGAAACTTCAGAGAGGGCCTATTCGATTGGAAATTGAAAGGGCTAGTGCCCTTTTTAATAGTCGAAAGTGATTGGAGGGCAACTAACCCCCCTCTCACGTTTTTCTTTTCCCCTAACACATCCAATAAATTTTTTTTCGATAGCCCTTATGTTCTACGTAGTTGAAAGTGTTAGAAATTTGGTCTTTAAGGATGACAGCCCCCCACACAGCCCTCAGGGCAAGGGTTGTGAGTTCTGTCGTGGGGGCATATAAGCTTTTTATAGAAACTTCAAAAAGGGCCTATTCGATTGGAAATTGAGATGGCTAGTGCCCTTTTTAATAGTCCAAAGTAATTGGAGGCCAACTAATCCCCCTCTCACGCCCACCATTTTCCAAAATACATACAATCAAAATTTTGAGATAGCCATATTTTTAACGAAGTTGAAATTTCTGGAAATTAGGTCTTTGTAGATGACCCCCCCCCCCACCACAACCCTCAGGACAAGGGTTGTAAGTTACGCCCTGGGGGCATTTGAGGTTTTTATAGAAAGAGTTTTCGTAGAAACTTCCAAAAGGGCTCATTCAGTTTGAAATTGAAAAGGCAAGACCCCTTTTTAGTAGTCGAAAGTGATTGAAGAGCAACTAACCTCCCTCTCACGCCCACCATTTCCCAAACACATCCAATCAAAATTTTGAGATATTGATTTTGTTCAACGTAGTTGAAAGTTCTGGAAATTAGGTCTTTGAGGATGACAACCTTCCTCCCCACAACCCTCAGGGCAAAAGTTGTAAGCTATAACCTGGGTGCATATTAGGTTTTATAGAAATAGCTGTCGTCGAAACTTCAAAAGGGCTCATTCGATTGGAAATTTAATCGTCAAAAATTTTGATTTAATATTCAAAAGTGATTGAAGGAAAACTAACACACCTTCCAAGCCCACCAATTCCCCAAAAACTTCCAATAAAAACTATGAGACAGCCATTTTGTTCAACGTATTTGAAAAGTTTGGAAATTATGTCTTTGGGGAGGACACACTCCTCTCAGCGCCAGGCATATAAGGTTTTATAGAAAGCGTTGTCGTAGAAACTATAAAAAGGGCTCATTCGTTTGGAAATTAAAAGCACTAAGGCCCTATTTAGTAGTCGAAAGTGATTGGAGGGCATCTAACGCCCCTCTCACGCCCACCATTTTGCCAAACACATCCAATCAAAATTGTGAGATAGACATTTTGTTCAACGTAGTTGAAAGTTCTGGAAATTAGGTCTTCGCCAGCTTTGTCGTAGAAACTTCAAAAAGGACTCATTCAATTGGGATTTGTTAGGGATATTGCCCTTATTAATAGTCAAAAGCGATCGGAGGGCGAATGTCCCCCCCCCTAACCATCATTCCCCCAAATACTTCCGGTCAACATTTTGCTACAGCAATTTTGTTGAACGTAGTTGAAGGGTCCGGAAATTATGTTTCTTAGTATGACTACCGCCCAAGACCCATCAGGGATAAGGTTGTAAGTTATACCCTGGGGGCATATAATGGAATACAGAAATTTTTGTCGTAAAACTTCAGAAACGACTTTTTCAACTGGAAATTGAGAGGGCTATTGCCCTTTTTAATAGTCGAAAGTAAACAGAGGGAGAATCGCCTCACCCCCATCTTTCCCCAAACATTTCTGATCAGCATTTTGATATAGCCATTTTGTTCAACGTAGTTGAAAGGTCTGGAAATTATGTCTTTAAGGATGAAAACCCTCCCCCAATAGCCCTCGTGACAAGGGTCGTAAGTTATGCCCTTGGGTCATACAACGTTTTATAGAAAGTTTTGTCGTAGAAGCTTCAAAAAGCGCTTATTCGATTGGAAATTGAGAGGACTAATGCATTTTTTATTAGTCGAAAGTGACCCAAGGGAAAATGTCTTCCTCCACGCCTATAGTTTCCCAAACACTTCCAATCAAAATTGTGATATAGGCATTTTTTTAAGCCTATCAGAAAGGTCTGAAAATTATGTCTTTGAGGATAACAGATCCCCCCCCCCCCCCAGCCTTCAGGGCAAGTCTTGTAAGTTATGCCTGGGGATATATGGGGCTTTTATAGAAACTGTGGTCACATAAACGTCAAAGGGGGCTCATTGGATTGGTAATCAAACGCTCTAGTGCTCCTTTTAAGAGCAAAGTGATCAGAGGGCAGCTACCCTCTCCACCTTACACACACGTCATATTCCCCCGAAATACGTCTAATAGAAATTTTGAGATACCAATGATTTTCAAAACAGTCTATATATCATATAACAAGGCTTTTGGGGTTGAAACGAACCTCAGAGATTAGGGACAAGGGTTGTAAGTTTTGCCCAGAGGATATTAAAGGTTTTTATGGAAGGGATGGTTGTTTAACTTCAGAAGAGGCTCAGTCTTTCTCCCTGAAAAAGACTATGACATTAATCAAAAACTATTTGCACAAAATAAGTTTTTCAAAGAAAAGCAAAGAACTCCATTAAACAAAAAATGAAACAGAATCAAATAATCTACCAAGCATACAACTATTACAAATCAGTATCAATAAACAAATGAAACCCAAAACAAACAGCAGTTAAAATAAGTCAAACTCAAAACGAGCAGAAATTAGTCTGTTTAGGGTTCTAAACCCTATGCTTTCTAAAAGCTGAAATATAATTTGCACTTTACTGAAATTTTTTTTTCTAATGTTTTCAGTTTTACAGCTTTAAGATTTTAAGGAATAAATATCAGCATATGTATATTAAAACTAACAATGCTCATTTCTTTCATTTGAATTTTTCATGGGTTAAACTTGATGAAACTTATATATTTGAAATCAGCATATGATTCTTTTGATGTATCTATTGGTATCAAAACTTCGTTTTTTAGAGTTTCGGTTACTATTGAGCCGGGTCACTCCTTACTTACAGTTCCTTACCACGAACTGTTTGAAAGAGTCATAAGGCCTCGGAGCATTATTAATTGTTTCTCCGAAGGTGAATCATATGGAATAGATGGTCATAAGAGCTTAATCTGACACTCATTCGATCGAAAATCAAACTTTCTAGTGCCCTTGTTAACAGCTAAAAGTGATCGGGCGGTAACAAGCCCCGCCCCACGCCCTTTTCCCCAAATACATCCCATCAAAATTTTTAAACAGCAATTTTATTCAAAATAGTCCGAATGTCAAACAACTATGCCTTCAGGATTCACATCACCCCCAGAGACATGGGGCGAGGGCTGTAAGCTATGAAAATTACCCATTCTCAAAGTATAAGGTTTGTGTCTTGGGAAGGGGGACATGTTTGATTCTGGCTCTTCAAAAAGGCTTAGGGCATCAAGGTGAAGCTTTAAATAAATGTCGAGATGTATGCTGAGTAGAATTAAAGCACATTAAGTGCTCACTGGTTGTTAAAAGGGAATACTAGCAATATCTGAGGAACAGCTGAGGGTATTAAGTTGAAACTTTCAGGGTATGTCGAGGAAATGTTAAAGAGTGATCGAAGGGCAACCATCCCTCTTTGACGTTTTTCTATTTCACTCTCTCCTTAGTACTAGTTAAAAATTTTAAATTGTAAGTCTGTTTCAACTAGTTAAAAGGTTTGATATCTATGCTTCCTGGGATGTCATGCCCCCATTGGCATAGGGCAAGGAATGTAAATTATGCAATTTGCGTATTATTTACATACAGGACTTATCATTACGAAAAGTAGAACCGTTTGATTCTTGGTGTGTCCAAAATGACTAAGGGTATTAAGATGAAACTTTGTAAAATGTTGAGGGGCATATTAAACTAAATCGAAAGGAACTATGTGCATCCAGTTTATAAAAAACGATTGATTTGTAATATATTAAGAATTACAGAGGGTATTAAGTTTAAACTTTCATAATATGTCGAAGGTGTTATGGAAAAGTGAATGGAAGGCAACCAATCCCCCCCCCCTCATGCTCTTTTTAGCTGCCCTCGCTCCAAAGACATCAAAAATAGGCATCCTGTTCAAAATAGTATTAAAGTCAAATAACTAAACTTTTGGGGATGAAATAACCCCCAAAAGCTATTGAGAGGAATACCAAACACAATCAAAAAACACTATGTTTGTAGTGTGGTATTAGAGGAAATGCTCTGAAAATTATTTCATCATATTTGAGTCACTGATCTATATATGTGCAACTGAATGATATGAAATCAAGTGATTGCCATATTAGTTGTGGTGTTCCCCAGGGGTCCCCTCTCGGCCCTCTTTTCTTCTCAACATATATTAATGACATCCATAAAGCAATCGGTGATTTGACAAAAAATGTTGGAAATGGAGACGAAACGTATAAACCTAGTAAATCTCTGGTCCTGTTTGCTGATGATACGAATTTTTCAGTTGCGGAGCGCACTGAAGTTCAGCTTTTAGGGAAACTCAGGAATGATATGGAAAAGTGGAGAAATTGCTAAGGTTAAACAAGCTTAAAGTAAATCAGGGCAAATCGGGGTTCGTTGTCTGGGGCAGATCACCTTCATGCTAGTTGCAAGAGCCAACAGTAGGAGACTCGACATTAAGACGTCAGAAGTCAGTGAAATACCTAGGCGTAATAACTGAAACACTAAGAATAACTGATGGAACACTAAGTTTTCCAGAGCATGCACAGTGTATATCGTCAAAAGTAGCAAGGAATATAGGTATGATAAGGAAGCTGAAGCATCAGTTTCCGAAAAAAGTTTTGCGTCTTTTATATTTCTCATTAGTCCATCCTTAATTATTATACTGTTGTTCTGTTTAGTCTGGAACATTTTATGTTCACCTGAAACCTCTCCGTAATCTCAAGAATTCAGCTGTGCCTGCTATTTATGGAATCGATAGAATTGCCTCAGTTAGAAATATTTATCCACGAGTCCGTATTTTACCGTTTCCAGGGTTATGCTTATTTTATAAGCTTCAACTAATGTATGGTATTATTAATAATATTTCTCCAATGTGTCTTCGTCATATGTTTGAGACAGCTGCTGATATCCATGGGCATTTAACGAGACAGGTTGGTTTGTAAAGAAGGCCGATTAGAGTGTTTGTGTGGTCTGCTTTCTCTGCTCGTCATATTCTTCCGGTGCTGTGGTCTCAGAGGCCAACTTCTATTAGTGATATTGCTGAAAGGTCAGGCTTCCATGAGCAGTTGAGGCACCATTGCCTGCAGGTTTATGAATTCTAATATATATTTTTTTTTCTCAAGTAGTTCTATATGTTTAATATGTTTTATATGTTTTTTTTTGTTTTGTTGTGAAATGGGAACCCGAATGAACTGATGTAAGTGAATGTAAGTTCTTTTTTTAGTTGCAACACAAGCCCAGGTTACTGTGCTTCATGCTTTTTTGTTTCTTTTTTTGTGAATAAATTATGTCTCCATTGAAAAACAAACTGGTTGTCAATAGGGTGTGTCAGCAATATCTAAGAAATGGTTGATGTTTTAAAGTTGAAACTTAAAGGATATGTTCAGGGGCGTTGAAGAGTAATCAAAGGGCGAAAAGAAACCCGCTGACCTTGCCCTTTTTAGATGCCCTTCTCCTCAATAAGGAGACCGTCGGTTCCTTACTGAGGTAAGTAGCCACTGAGAAGCCCGTCGAACTGCGATTCAGTTTCAGTATCAAGGGTATCTGAATTTGATATTTCCATCAGCAGTGCACCATCCTAAAAAGAGCTTATGCCTGATTTGCCTCTCACTCACTTGAACTATCTGCCTTGGCTTTTTCTACAATTAAACCATGGTTTGATACCTAAAACTACTTTATTTCAAATAAAATCAACAAACTCGGTCTCGGCTGTCGGCCTTGAGAGTAGAAAGCTATCTTATACTCGTGACCCTCACCCCTGCTGCCATCTACAATTTAGTTTAATGCTGACGGGACATAATTTATTCAAGGATTATCGATCGAGTCTAATGTGTGTCAAGGTCAATCGATCTGTTGTTGTTTGGCCACGTGTAATGGCATGAGGAGTGATTTACATAATCGATGGGGGAATTATTGAACCACGTGGTCCTGTCACGAGTAGCACCTGTGAACTTGATTTACATAATCGCTAGGGGAAATTATTGATTCACGAAGGGGGGAATTAAGAAACATTAAGGCTTCTTCAATCTTAGGTCTGAGGGATAAACATTCTTTAGGTCAGAGAGAAAAATTAATATTCTATTTTTAAATAGGGCTTCATTGATCTTTAGTGTCAGGAATTATAATTGACATCACTTGTTATCTTGGAATTATGCGGGAGTCTAAAGAGATAGAAATTCTATTTTTAAATACGGCTTCACGGAGCTTTAAGTCGGAGAGATAAATTGATATTCTAACGAAACCCTAATAGTTTAGCTAGGAAAATTTATGAGATGAAGAGATTAACGTAGGAAAGGGTTTCCTAGAAATTTGAAATGCGTTAGCGCAGAGATGCCAAACAAAAGGAACACGCTGAAATTACGTTTAGGGATTATTTGGGTGAAACGGTTTTATCCATTTTATGGGATTATTTCGGCGAAACAGTTAGAGACATTTTGAAAGAAGATTTTAGGAAAGGTTTTAGAAGAGAATTTGAGGGTGAAACTCTGTGGTCGTTATAATACACAAGTTCCATTTGAACAGTGTTGTGAGGTCCTCTACCCCAACCCCAAATGGTTCCGATGCCCCACCCCAACCCCGAAGGAAGCCCCCGGTACTCAAAGGCCCCCCCAAGCTCCCATAGAGCCCCAACCCCCAAACGCCCTCCTCAGACCCTCAAAGGCCCTCCTCTGGTCCTCAAAGGGCCCCCGGATCCCCAAAGGGCACCCCGGACCCCAAAGGCCCTCCCCCCGGTCCTCAAGGGCCCCCCCTGGCCCCAAAGGGCCCCCTCCCTCTTCCTCCCTCCTCCCCTCCTCCTCCTCCCCTCCTCCTCCTCCTCCCCCTCCTCCTCCTCATCCCTCCTCTTCATCCCTCCTCCTCCTACCACCTCCTCCTCCCCTCCCCCCTCCTCCCCTCCTCCCCTCCTCCTCCTCCTCCCACCTCCTTCCCCCTCCCCTCCTCCCCTCCCCTTCCCTCCCCCATTTTTTATACTTTTTTTGTGCATTGAGACACAGAAGGGACACCCTCCCCCAAGGGTCCCCCAAACACCCTCCCCGGGCCCCCCAAAGAGTCCCCTCTCCATTTTTTTAATACTTTTTTATGGCTTTATTATATCTTCTGAACAAGTTCCATTCATAATGTCATTCCTAAACCCATTTTCCAACCTCAAAGAGTCCTCTCCCCAATTTGTAAATACTTTCTTGAATTTTTTAACATGGTATTTTTTAACTTTTTACGTTCCGACCTTTCTCAAAGAGTCAAATTTAAAGTTCTATTCCAAATATTTTCCCGGAACAAGAAAAGTCCCAAGACATAAAAAAATTTAAAGTTCACTTCTAAATTTTTCCATAGAAGATAGGAAAAGTTATACTATGATTGTGATTATTTTCTATGGAGATAAAAAATTTCACTTTAATTCTAAATTTTCTTAAATTCAGTTCTAACCATTCTCGAAGAGATGAAAAAATTTAAAGTTCTATTCCAAATATTTCCCCGGAAGATGAACAGTTCAACTTTGATTCTGAATTTTCCCAATGAAAATGAAATAAGTTATTGATCAATTCTATTTTCCCAAAATAATATAAATTTTCCACTTCAATTCAGATTTTTCTCAAAGAGATGAAAAAATTTAAAATATTGTTCCAAATTTTTCTTAGAAGATAGAAAAGATCAAGTTCTAATCTGAATTTTACCAAAGAACACAATTCAATTCTAATTTCTCCAGAGAAAATAAAAAGCTTCCACTTCAGTTTTAAGTTTACCAGGACATAAAAAATTTAAAGTTCAGTTCTAAATTTTTCCTTAGAAGATAGGAATAGTTATACTTTGATTGTGATTATTTTCTATGAAGATAAAAAGTTTCACTTTAATTCTAAATTTTCTTAAATTCAGTTCCGACCTTTCTCAAAGAGATGAAAAAATTTAAAGTTTTGTTCAATATATTTTTTCGGAAGAAGAAAAGTTCAACTTCGATTCTGAATTTTATCATTGAAAATTAAATAATTTATTGATCAATTCTATTTCTCCAAAATAATATAAAAATTTTCCACTTCAGTTCAGATGTTTCTCAAAGAGATGAAAAATTTAAAATACTATACCAAATTTTTCATAGAAGATAGAAAAGTTCATGTTCTCTTCTGAATTTTACCAACACACACAATTCAATTCTAATTTCTCCAGAGAAAATAAAAAGCTTCCACTTCAGTTTTAAGTTCACCACGACATAAGAAATTTAAAGTTCTATTCTAAATTTTTCTGTAGAAGATAGGAAAAGTTATACTATGATAGTGATTATTTTCCATGAAGATAAAAAGTTTCACTTTAATTCTAAATTTTCTTAAATTCAGTTCCGACTTTTCACATAGAGATAAAAAAATTTAAAGTTCTGTTCCAAATTTTTCATAGAATATTGGAAAAGTTATACTTTGATCGTGAATATTCAAGTTCTCTTCTGAATTTTATCAAAGAACAATTCAATTCTAATTTCTCCAGAGAAAATAAAAAGCTGCCACTTCAGTTTTAAGTTCGCCATGACATAAAAAATTTAAAGTTCAGTTCTAAATTTCTACATAGAAGATAGGAAAAGTTATACTATCATTGTGATTATTTTCTATGAAGATTAAAAAGTTCCACTTCAATTTTAAATTTTCTCAAAGAAGTGAAGAAAAGTTCAACTTCGATTCTGAATTTTCTCAATGAAAATGAAATAAGTTATTGATCAATTCTATTTTCCCAAAATAATATAAAAATTTTCCACTTCAGTTCAGATTTTTCTCAAACAGATGAAAAAATTTAAAATACTGTTCCAAATTTTTCATAGAAGATAGAAAAGTTCTTGTTCTCTTCTGAATTTTATCAAAGAACACAATTCAATTCTAATTTCTCCAGAGAAAATAAAAAGCTGCCACTTCAGTTTTAAGTTCGCCATGACATAAAAAATTTAAAGTTCAGTTCTAAATTTCTACATAGAAGATAGGAATAGTTATACTATGATTGTGATTATTTTCTCAAAGAGATGAAAAAATTTAAAGTTCTGTTCAATATATTTTCTCGGAAGAAGAAAAGTTCAACTTCGATTCTGAATTTTCTCATTGAAAATGAAATAAGTTATTGATCAATTCTATTTTCCCAAAATAATATAAAAATTTTCCACTTCACTTCAGATTTTTCTCGAAGAGATGAAAAATTTAAATTACTATTCCAAATTTTTCATAGAAGATAGAAAAGTTCAAGTTCTCTTCTGAATTTTACCAACAAACACAATTCAATTCTAATTTCTCCAGAGAAAATAAAAAGCTTCCACTTCAGTTTTATGTACACCAAGACATAAAAAATTTAAAGTTCTGTTCTAAATTTTTCTATAGAAAATAGGAAAAGTTATACTATGTTAGTGATTATTTTCCATGAAGATAAAAAGTTTCACTTTAATTCTAAATTTTCTTAAATTCAGTTCCGACTTTTCACATAGAGATGAAAAAAATTTAAAGTTCTGTTTCCAAATTTTTCATAGAATATTTGAAAAGTTATACTTTGATCGTGAATATTCAAGTTCTCTTCTGAATTTTATGAAAGAACACACTTCAATTCTAATTTCTCCAGATAAAACAAAAATCCTCCACTTCACTTTATTATTTCACAAAGAAATAAAAAAATTTAAAGTTCAATTCTAATTTTTTGGTGGAAGATGGAAAAAGTAATACCATACTTGTGAATATTTTCACGGAAGATAAAAAGTTCTAGTTCAATTTAAAATTTTCACAACGAAGTCAAGGAAAGTTCAAGTTCTCTTCTGAATTTTCTCAATGAAAAAAGAAATTAGTCATTGATCATTTCTTTTTTTTTCCAAATAATATAAAAATTTTCTACTTTAGTTCAGATCTGTCTCAAAGAGATGAAAAATTTAAATACTGTTCCAAATTTTTCACAGAAGATAAAAAAGTTCAAGTTCTCTTCGGAATTTTAACAAAGAACACACTTCAATTCGAATTTCTCCAGAGAAAATAAAAATCTTCCACTTCAGTTCTTTATTTCACAAAGACATAAAGAAATTTACAGTTCAATTCTAATTTTTCGGTGGAAGATTGAAAAAGTAATAGCATACTTGTGAATGTTTTCCTGGAAGATAAAAAGTTCTAGTTCAATTTTAAATTTTCTCAACGAAGTGAAGAAAAGTTCAAGTTCCCCTCTGAAGTTTACCAAAGAACACACTTCAATTCTACTTTCTCCAGAGAAAATAAAAATCTTCCACTTCAGTTCTTTATTTCACAAAGACATAAAGAAATTTAAAGTTCAATTCTAATTTTTCGCTGGAAGATAGAAAAAGTAATATCATACTTGTGAATATTTTCACGGAAGATAAAAAGTTTCACTTTATTTTAAATTTTTCTTAAATTTGGTTCTGATTTTTCTCAAAGAAATAAAAAATTTAAAGTTCTGTTCCAAATTTTTCATAGAAGATAGAAAAAGTTATACATTGATTGTGAATATTCAACATGAAGATATGGAACTCCACTTTAATTCAGAGTTTTCTCGAAGAAGTGCAAAATGTTCAAGTTCTCCTATCTATGGCTAAATTTGCTAAAGACAAGCTATTTTCTTGTGAAAACACACAAAATCAGAAAAAATGATCAATGGTCCTCTAGTACCTACGCAATTAGACTAAAAATGAAGATATTTATGCAGAGTTTCAACAAGCTATGGCTAAGTTTCCTAAAGACAAGCTATTTTCTTGAGAAAACACGCAAAATAAGAAAAAATGTTCAATGTTCCATTAGTACCTACACAAGTAGACTAAAAATGAAGATATTTATGCAGAGTTTTAACTAGCTATGGCTAAGTTTGCTAAAGACAAGCTATTTTCTTGTGAAAACCCACAAACTCAGAAAAAATGTTCAATGTTCCATTAGTACCTACGCAATTAGACTAAAAATGAAGATATTTATGCAGAGTTTCAACTAGCTATGGCTAAGTTTGCTAAAGACAAGCTATTTTCGTGCGAAAACACACAAAATCAAAAAAATGTTCAATATTACTTTAGTACCTACGCAATTAGGCTTAAATGAAGATATTTATGCAGAGTTTCAACTAGCTATGGCTAAGTTTGCTAAAGACAAGCTATTTTCTTACAAAAACACACAAACTCAGAAGTAAAATGTTCAATATTCCTCTAGTACCTACACAATTAGACTAAAAATGAAGATATTTATGCAGAGTTTCAACTAGCTATGGCTAAGTTTACTAAAGACAAGCTATTTTCTTGCGAAAACACACAAAATCAGAAAAAATGTTCAATGTTCCTCTAGTACCTACACAATTAGACTAAAAATGAAGATATTTATGCAGAGTTTCAACTAGCTATGACTAAGTTTGCTAAAGACAAGCTATTTTCTTGCGAAAACACACAAAATCAGAAAAAATTTTCAATGTTACTCTAGTACCTAAACAATTATACTCAAAATGAAGATATTTATGCAGAGTTTCAACTAGCTATGACTAAGTTTGCTAAAGACAAGCTATTTTCTTGCGAAAACACAAACAAAATCAGAAAAAATGTTCAATGTTACTTTAGTACCTACGCAATTAGACTAAAAATGAAGGTATTTATGCAGAGTTTCAACTAGCTATGGCTAAGTTTGCTAAAGACAAGCTATTTTCTCACAAAAACACGCAGAATCAAAAAAAAATGTTCAATGTTCATTTAGTACCTACGCAATTAGGCTGAAATGAAGATATTTATGCTTAATTTCATCTAGATATGGCTAATTTTGCTAACGACAAGCTATTTTCGTGCTAAAACACACAAAATCAGAAAAAATGTTCAATGTTCCTTTAGTACCTACGCAATTAGGCTGAAATGAAGATATTTATGCAGAGTTTCAACTATCTATGGCTAATTTTTATAAAGACAATCCATTTTATTGCAAAAAAACACAAAAACACATTTAAAATGTTCAATGTTCCTCTAGTACCTACGCAATTAGGCTTAAATGAATATATTTATGCAGAGTTTCAACTATCTATGGCTAAGTTTGCTAAAGACAAGCTATTTTCTTGCGAAAACACACAAAATCAGAAAAAATGTTCAATGTTCCTTTAGTACCTACGCAATTAGGCTGAAATGAAGATATTTATTCATAGTTTCAACTATCTATGGCTAAGTTTGCTAAAGACAAGCTATTTTCTTGCGAAAACACACAAAATCAGAAAAATGTTCAATGTTGCTTTAGTACCTACGCAATTGGGCTGAAATGAAGATATTTATGCAGAGTTTCAACTAGCTATGGCTAAGTTTGCTAAAGACAAGCTATTTTCTTGAGAAAACACACACACAATTAGAAAATATGTTCAGTGTTCCTTTAGTACCTACGCAATTAGGCTAAAAATGAAGCTATTTATGCAGAGTTTCAATTAGCTATGGCTCAGTTTGCTAAAGACAAGCTATTTTCTTGCGAAAACATACAAAATCAGAAAAAATGTTCAGTGTTCCTTTTGTACATACACAATTAGGCTAAAAATGAAGATATTTATGCACAGTTTCAACTAGCTATGGCCAAGTTTGCTAAAGACAAGCTATTTTCTTGCAAAAACACACAAAATCAGAAAAAATGTTCAGTGTACCTTTAGTACATACGCACTTAGGCTTAAATGAAGATATTTATGCAGAGTTTCAACTATCTATGGCTAAGTTTGCTAAAGACAAGCTATTTTCTCACGAAAACACACAAAATCAGAAAAAATGTTCAATGTTCCTTTAGTACCTACGCAATTAGGCTTAAATGAAGATATTTGTGCAGAGTTTCAACTAGCTATGGCTAAGTTTGCTAAAGACAAGCTATTTTCTTCCGAAAACACAAACAAAATCAGAAAAAATGTTCAATGTTCCTTTAGTACCTACGCAATGAGGATAAAAATGAAGATATTTATGCAGAGTTTTAACTAGCTATGGCTAAGTTTGCTAAAGACAAGCTATTTTCTTGCGAAAACACACAAAATCAGAAAAAATTTTCAATGTTCCTTTAGTACCTACGCAATTAGGCTAAAAATGAAGATATTTATGCACTGTTTCAACTAGCTATGGCTAAGTTTGCTAAAGACAAGCTAGTTTCTTGCGAAAACACACAAAATCAGAAAAAATATTGTTAGGTTAGGTTAAGTTAGATTAGGTTAGGTTAGCCTACGTACGCGCGCATATAGGTTAGGTTAGGTTGGATTGCTAGGTTAGGTTAAGTTAGGTTAGGTTAGATTGTTAGGTTAGGTTAAGTTAGGTTAGGCTAGGTTAGCCTACGTACGCGCGCGTACGTAGGCTAACCTAGCCTAACCTAACTTAACCTAACCTAACTTAATCTAACCTAACTTAAACCAACCTAACCTAACCTATATGCGCGCGTACGTAGGCTAACCTAACCTAATCTAACTTAACCTAACCTAACAATATTTTTTCTGATTTTGTGTGTTTTTTCAAGAAAATAGCTTGTCTTTAGCAAACTTATCCATAGCTAGTTGAAACAGTGCTTAAATATCTTCATTTTTATCCTAATTGCGTAGGTACTAAAGGAACATTGAACATTTTTTCTGATTTTGTGTGTTTTCGCTAGAAAATAGCTTGTCTTTAGCAAACTTAGCCATAGCTAGTTGAAACTCTGCATAAATATCTTCATTTTTATCCTAATTGCGTAGGTACTAAAGGAACATTGAACATTTCTTCTGATTTTGTTTGTGTTTTTGCAAGAAAATAGCTTGTCTTTAGCAAACTTAGCCATAGTTAGTTGAAACTCTGCATAAATATCTTCATTTAAGCCTAATTGCGTAGGTACTAAAGGAACATTGAACATTTTTTCTGATTTTGTGTGTTTTCCCAAGAAAATAGCTTGTCTTTAGCAAACTTAGTCATAGCTAGTTGAAACTGTGCATAAATATCTTCATTTTTAGCCTAATTGTGTATGTACTAAGGGAACACTGAACATTTTTTCTGATTTTGTATGTTTTCGCAAGAAAATAGCTTGTCTTTAGCAAACTTAGCCATAGCTAGTTGAAACTCTGCATAAATATCTTCATTTTTAGTCTAATTGCGTAGGTACTAAAGGAACATTGAACATTTTTTCTGATTTTATTTGTGTTTTCGCAAGAAAATCGCTTGTCTTTAGCAAACTTAGCCATAGCTAGTTGAAACTCTGCATAGATATCTTCATTTAAGCCTAATTGCGTAGGTACTAGAGGAACATTGAACATTTTTTCTGATTGTGTGTGTTTTCGCAAGAAAATAGCTTGTCACTAAACTTAACCATAGCTAGTTGAAACTCTGCATAAATATCTTCATTTCAGCCTAATTGCGTAGGTACTAGAGGAATATTGAACATTTTTTCTGATTTTGTGTGTTTTTTCGTGAAAATAGCTTGTCTTTAGAAAACTTAGCCATAGATAGTTGAAACTCTGCATAAATATATTCATTTAATAATAATTTCGTAGGTTCTAGAGGAACATTGAACATTTTACTTATGTTTTTGGGTGTTTTTGCAATAAAATGGATTTTATTTAGAAAAATTAGCCATAGATATTTGAAACTCTGCATAAATATCTTCATATCAGCCTAATTGCGTAGGTACTAAAGGAACATTGAACATTTTTTCTGATTTTTTGTGTTTTCTCAAGAAAATAGCTTGTCTTTATCAAACTTAGCCCTAGATAGTTTAAACTCTTCATAAATATATTAATTTCATACTTATTGAGTATGTTATAAATGTAAATTTTACATTTTTTTCTGATTTTGTGTGTTTTCGTGAGAAAATAGCTTGTCTTTAGCAAACTTAGCCATAGCTAGTTGAAACTCTGCATAAATAACTTCATTTTTAGTCTAATTGCGTAGGTACTAAAGGAAAATTGAACATTTTTTCTGATTTTGTTTGTGTTTTCGCAAGAAAATAGCTTGTCTTTAGAAAACTTAGTCATAGCTAGTTGAAACTGTGCATAAATATCTTCATTTTTAGCCTAATTGTGTAGGTACTTAAGGAACATTGAACATTTTTTTCTGATTTTGTGTGTTTTCGCAAGAAAATAGCTTGTCTTTAGCAAACTTAGCCATAGCTAGTTGAAACTCTGCATAAATATCTTCATTTTTAGTCTAATTGTGTAGGTACTAGAGGAACATTGAACATTTTTTCTGATTTTGTGTGTTTTCGCAAGAAAATAGCTTGTCTTTAGTAAACTTAGCCATAGCTAGTTGAAACTCTGCATAAATATCTTCATTTTTAGTCTAATTGTGTAGTTACTAGAGTAACATTGAACATTTTACTTCTGATTTTGTGTGTTTTTGTAAGAAAATAGCTTGTCTTTAGCAAACTTAGCCATAGCTAGTTGAAACTCTGCATAAATATCTTCATTTAAACCTAATTGCGTAGGTACTAAGGCAATATTGAACATTTTTTTGATTTTGTGTGTTTTCGCACAAAAATAGCTTGTCTTTAGCAAACTTAGCCATAGCTAGTTGAAACTCTGCATAAATATCTTCATTTTTAGTCTAATTGGGTAGGTACTAAAGGAACATTGAACATTTTTTCTGAGTTTGTGGGTTTTCACAAGAAAGTAGCTTGTCTTTAGCAAACTTAGCCATAGCTAGTTGAAACTCTGCATAAATATCTTCTTTTTTAGTCTAATTGTGTAGGTACTAAAGGAACATTGAACATTTTTTCTGATTTTTCGTCTTTTCGCAAGAAAATAGCTTGTCTTTAGCAAACTTAGCCATAGCTTGTTGAAACTTTGTATAAATATCGTAATTTTTAGTCTAAGTGCGTATGTACTAACGGAAAATTTAAAATTTTTTCAGATTTTTTGTGTTTTCACAATAAAATAGATTGTCTTTAGACAACTTAGCCATAGAGAGGAGAACTTGAACAGTTTTCACTTCTTCTAGAAACCTCTGAATTAAAGTGGAGTTCCTTGTCTTCATGTTGAATATTCACAATCAATGTATAACTTTTTCTATCTTCTATGAAAAATTTGGAACAGAACTTTAACTTTTTTATTTCTTTGAGAAAAATCAGAACCAAATTTAAGAAAAATTTTAAATAAAGTGAAACTTTTTATCTTCCGTGAAAATATTCACAAGTATGGTATTACTTTTTCTATCTTCCACCGAAAAATAAGAATTGAACTTTAAATTTCTTTATGTCTTTGTGAATTAAAGAACTGAAATGGAAGATTTTTGTTTTCTCTGGAGAAATTAGAATTGAAGTATGTTCTTTGGTAAAGTTCAGAAGAGAACTTGAACTTTTCTTCACTTCGTTGAGAAAATTTCAAATTGAACTAGAACTTTTTATCTTCCAGGAAAATATTCACAAGTATGCTATTACTTTTTCTATCTTCCACCGAAAAATTAGAATTGAACTTTAAATTTCTTTATGTCTTTGTGAAATAAAGAACTGAAGTGGAAGATTTTTATTTTCTCTGGAGAAATTAGAATTGAAGTGTGTTCTTTGCTAAAATTCCGAAGAGAACTTGAACTTTTTTATCTTCCGGGAAAAATTTGGAACAGTATTTAAATTTTTCATCTCTTCGAGCCAGATCTGAACTAAAGTAGCAAATTTTTATATTATTTGGAAAAAAATAGAAATTATCAATGACTAATTTCTTTTTCATTGAGAAAATTCAGAAGAGAACTTGAACTTTCCTTGACTTCGTTGTGAAAATTTAAAATTGAACTAGAACTTTTTATCTTCCGTGAAAATATTCACAAGTATGATATTACTTTTTCCATCTTCCACCGAAAAATTAGAATTGAACTTTAAATATCTTTATGTCTTTGTGAAATAATGAAGTGATGTGGAAGATTTTTGTTTTCTCTGGAGAAATTAGAATTGAAGTGTGTTCTTTGATAAAATTCAGAAGAGAACTTGAATATTCACGATCAAAGTATAACTTTTCCAATATTCTATGAAAAATTTGGAATAGAACTTTAAATTTTTTTCATCTCTATGTGAAAAGTTGGAACTGAATTTAAGAAAATTTAGAATTAAAGTGAAACTTTTTATCTTCACGGAAAATAAACACTAAAATAGTATATCTTTTCCTATTTTCTACAGAAAAATTTAGAACAGAACTTTAAATTTTTTATGTCTTGGTGTACATAAGACTGAAGTGGAAGCTTTTTATTTTGTCTGGAGAAATTAGAATTGAATTGTGTTTGTTGGTAAAATTCAGAAGAGAACTTGAACTTTTCTATCTTCTATGAAAAATTTGGAATAGTATTTAAAATTTTTCATTTCTTCGAGAAAAATATGAAGTGAAGTGGAAAATTTTTATATTATTTTGGGAATTTTTAATTGATCAATAACTTATTTCATTTTCAATGAGAAAATTCAGAATCAAAGTTGAACTTTTCTTCTTCCGAGAAAATATATTGAACAGAACTTTAAATTTTTTCATCTCTTTGAGAAAATAATCACAATCATAGTATAACTTTTCCTATCTTCTATGTAGAAATTTAGAACTGAACTTTAAATTTTTTATGTCATGGCGAACTTAAAACTGAAGTGGCAGCTTTTTATTTTCTCTGGAGAAATTAGAATTGAATTGTGTTCTTTGATAAAATTCAGAAGAGAACAAGAACTTTTCTATCTTCTATGAAAAATTTGGAACAGTATTTTAATTTGTTTCATCTGTTTGAGAAAAATCTGAACTGAAGTGGAAAATTTTTAGATTATTTTGGGAAAATAGAATTGATCAATAACTTATTTCATTTTCATTGAGAAAATTCAGAATCGAAGTTGAACTTTTCTTCACTTCATTGAAAAAATTTAAAATTGAAGTAAAACTTTTTATCTTCATAGAAAATAATCACAATCATAGTATAACTTTTCCTATCTTCTATGTAGAAATTTAGAACTGAACTTTAAATTTTTTATGTCATGGCGAACTTAAAACTGAAGTGGCAGCTTTTTATTTTCTCTCGAGAAATTAGAATTGAATTGTGTTCTTTTATAAAATTCAGAAGAGAACTTGAATATTCACGATCAAAGTATAACTTTTCCAATATTCTATGAAAAATTTGGAACAGAACTTTAAATTTTTTTCATCTCTATGTGAAAAGTCGGAACTGAATTTTAGAAAATTTAGAATTAAAGTGAAACTTTTTATCTTCATTGAAAATAATCACTATCATAGTATAACTTTTCCTATCTTTTACAGAAAAATTTAGAATAGAACTTTAAATTTTTTATGACTCGGTGAACTTAAAACTGAAATGGAAGCTTTTTATTTTCTCTGGAGAAATTAGAATGGAATTGTGTTTGTTGGTAAAATTCAGAAGAGAACTTGAACTATTCTATCTTCTATGAAAAATTTGGTATAGTATTTTAAATATTTCATCTCTTTGATAAACATCTGAACTGATGTGGAAAATTTTTATATTATTTTGGAGAAATAGACTTGATCAATAACTTATTTCATTTTCAATGAGAAAATTCAGAATCAAAGTTGAACTTTTCTTCTTCCGAGAAAATATATTGAACAGAACTTTAAATTTTTTTCATCTCTTTGAGAAATGTCGGAACTGAATTTAAGAAAATTTAGAATTAAAGTGAAACTTTTTATCTTCTTAGAAAATAATCACAATCAAAGTATAACTATTCCTATCTTCTAAGAAAAAATTTAGAGCTGAACTTTAAATTTTTTATGTCTTGGTAAACTTAAAACTGAAGTGGAAGCTTTTTATTTTCTCTGGAGAAATTAGAATTGAATTGTGTTCTTTGGTAAAATTCAGATTAGAACTTGATCTTTTCTATCTTCTAAGAAAAATTTGGAACAATATTTTAAATTTTTTAATCTCTTTGAGAAAAATCTGAATTGAAGTGGAAAATTTATATTATTTTGGGAAAATAGAATTGATCAATAACTTATTTCGTTTTCATTGAGAAAATTCAGAATCGAAGTTGAACTTTTCTTCTTCCGGGGAAATATTTGGAACAGAACTTTAAATTTTTTCATCTCTTTGAGAATGGTCAGAACTGAATTTAAGAAAATTTAGAATTAAAGTGAAATTTTATCTTCATAGAAAATAATCACAATCATAGTATAACTTTTCCTATCTTCTACGGAAAAATTTAGAAGTGAACTTTAAATTTTTTATGTCTTGGGACTTTTCTTGTTCCGGGAAAATATTTGGAATAGAACTTTAAATTTGACTCTTTGAGAAAGGTCGGAACGTAAAAAGTTAAAAAATACCATGTTAAAAAATTCAAGAAAGTATTTACAAATTGGGGAGGGGACTCTTTGAGGTTGGAAAATGGGTTTAGGAATGACATTATGAATGAAACTTGTTCAGAAGATATAATAAAGCCATAAAAAAGTATTAAAAAAAATGGAGAGGGGACTCTTTGGGGGGCCCGGGGAGGGTGTTTGGGGGACCCTTGGGGGAGGGTGTCCCTTTTGTGTCTCAATGCACAAAAAAAGTATAAAAAATGGGGGAGGGAAGGGGAGGGGAGGAGGGGAGGGGGAAGGAGGTGGGAGGAGGAGGAGGAGGGGAGGAGGGGAGGGGAGGAGGAGGTGGGAGGAGGAGGGAGGAGGGGGAGGGAAGAGGAGGAGGGGAGGAGGAGGAGGGGAGTGGAGGGGGAGGGGGGAGGGGGGAGGAGGGAGGAAGAGGGAGGGGGCCCTTTGGGGCCAGGGGGGCCCTTTGAGGACCGGGGGAGGGCCTTTGGGGTCCGAGGTGCCTTTGGGGATCCGGGGGCCCTTTGAGGACCAGAGGAGGGCCTTTGAGGGTCTGAGGAGGGCGTTTGGGGGGCTGGGGCTCTATGGGAGCTTGGGGGGGCCTTTGAGTACCGGGGGCTTCCTTCGGGGTTGGGGTGGGGATCGGAACCCTTTGGGGTTGGGGTAGAGGACCTCACAACACTGTTCAAATGGAACTTGTGTATTATAACGACCACAGAGTTTCACCCTCAAATCTCTTCTAAAACCTTTCCTAAAATCTTCTTTCAAAATGTCTCTAACTGTTTCGCCGAAATAATCCCATAAAATGGATAAAACCGTTTCGCCCAAATAATCCCTAAACGTAATTTCAGCGTGTTCCTTTTGTTTGGCATCTCTACGCTAACGCATTTCAAATTTCTAGGAAACCCTTTCCTACGTTAATCTCTTCATCTCATAAATTTTCCTAGCTAAACTATTAGGGTTTCGTTAGAATATCAATTTATCTCTCCGACTTAAAGCTCCGTGAAGCCGTATTTAAAAATAGAATTTCTATCTCTTTAGACTCCCGCATAATTCCAAGATAACAAGTGATGTCAATTATAATTCCTGACACTAAAGATCAATGAAGCCCTATTTAAAAATAGAATATTAATTTTTCTCTCTGACCTAAAGAATGTTTATCCCTCAGACCTAAGATTAAAGAAGCCTTAATGTTTCTTAATTCTCCCTTTCGTGAATCAATAATTTCCCCTAGCGATTATGTAAATCAAGTTCACAGGTGCTACTCGTGACAGGACCACGTGGTTCAATAATTCCCCCATCGATTATGTAAATCACTCCTCATGCCATTACACGTGGCCAAACAACAACAGATCGATTGACCTTGACACACATTAGACTCGATCGATAATCCTTGAATAAATTATGTCCCGTCAGCATTAAACTAAATTGTAGATGGCAGCAGGGGTGAGGGTCACGTGTATAAGATAGCTTTCTACTCTTGAGCCCCTCGACCTCTGTCGGAAGAACGATCCATAGAGCTTCAAGTGACTACATTTTGAAGACAACCTTGTTTCTGAAAGTCTCTTTAAATAAAACTTGTCTTCAACATCTTCTATTGTCTTGCGAAACAAACTGAAGAGTTTGAATCATCCGGTGAAAAAAATGTAGATTTTTAGTAAAACACCAAACATATTGATGGGTCAAGAAGCTTGATTCACAGCAGTGCTCAACGATAATGTTCCCTCTGTGGGCTAGGCATCTGAGGTATTGAATATTTCTTCCTAACTTCTTGGAAATACACTTGCAAAATCGTAGCATTGAAACGCCACTTTGTCTTCATTGATACGAGCTTCCCCAAAACTAAGAATTTCTTTTATAATATCGGCTCGTTTTTCAACTCAGAGCCTACAACGGTGAGTAAACGCTCTTAAGCGACTCCCTCTCTATCAATGTACCGTACACCTACAGCTAAACGCTCTTCAAGGCTGACTGCGGGTGTCTCGCGTGGAAAGATGCTAAACAATTCAGCTTCACTAACTTCTGCTACGATTTTTTGAACTAGCTCTGTTCCAACAATTGCAATTAATTCATTTGGGCTACTACTCGGAAGGTAGCTTGTGACATTTGGCTTTTTCTTGTTTTTCATCTAATGGCCCATTTTGATGTTGTGTCTCGAAAGAAGATTGGCTAGCTCAACGCAATTTAACCTGTCGTGATCCTTCCCACAAAATGCCAGTCGTTGTTTACCTAGAGTAGGGGTAACATCCAGTAGCATCTATATAATGTGACACCCTCTTCGCTTTTTTTCGGACTCTATATATTTCATTAGTTTTTCCTTGTTAGCTAGTCCTAATAATGATTTATCTCTCTATAAAACAAATAAGAACACCTACAGAAACTCTATGACCATTTGATCTGAAGTGAGTGACGAGCATTCCAGCCTTGGCACCCTTGCTTCGCATTTTGTACCAGTTTCTAGTTCCTGTTATAAATGAAGAATTTTTGTTTCTGTAGTCGCAGCCAGATGTAATTGGAAACAACGAACAGGCAAAGCAGAAGGCTATATTTTTCACGACACTATCTATACTCTAGGTGCAGGTACTCATTGTACCAGTTTCTAACAAACTGCAACTCGTGTTAGGAACTCTGGGATTGGATTTCCTCGTTTATTGGAAAATTGACTTTTGGCTCAAACGGTCCTAGTTCAATAAGCTTCAGCTTCAGCTCTGAGTATGAAAGATTTTCTTTCCTAAGCCCAGAATCGTCCTCGACTCTTACGATTCCAGCTTGCTGTAAGTTTGTGGCCTCAGATTCAACTTCTTCCATTCTTGACACTTTTTGAGAAACGAATTTCTCTGACTGACTAATAACCCTGGTTCTATATTCGCTGATTGATCGTCCTGTGTCAAGCGCTTGTATTGCAGCGTCTAATTCCTTTTGTGACGGATTCTGACTTAACTATTGGTTTCATTTTTTTTGCTGCCTCAGTAAAGTCAATAATGCAAGAAAAAAGAGCGAAGATATTGCTGACTCCTACAGTTTCTTCGTGATCAATTTCTTAACAATGAGCTTTTTCCGAACTTGTTTTTTCTTTCGCCAGATTCCATGGTATCAGAACTGAGAGGATAAGCAACTTTGATTTTTTCATCCGAATCTTCTTCTATTAAGACTTTGATATTTGTCAAGAATGGACCAGGACGAACTTCCTCAACAGATGTCTGAAATATTACTTCGATTTTACTACTGGTGTTTGTCTGTATTTATTTCCCGCATTCGGAAATATTGAAAAGCCACAAAACAAATCAGAAAACTTTTTTAAGGAAACCTAACCATAACATATTAAACTTGAAAGGTAAATTCAAAACTATATTCTTCTTTGCTTCTTGCAGGCACTTTGGTAAACTTTAATTCAGTTCAGTTCAGTTCCAGTTTAAAGCAAACCTAAAAAGAAAAGAGAGTAAAAACCCAAAAGTAGAGAGCAATCTCAGACGTTTAAAGATCCGTGGCTTATTTATACTGCTATACCGTGTATGTATATTTAGGTTTAGTCCGATGTCACTTAAAAAAGACGCGACTTCAATAATTCAATCCTGTAGAAAAGACGATTTACCAGGACTAAATCACAAAAACCAAACTAAATTAAAATAAAAAAAAAGTTTACATATTAAAAGGACATGTTCACCGCCAGTTAGAAAAACTCATCTTTTGATCATATATAAGTAAAAATTAAGGGTAGATCTTTTGTAATTTTCCATAATATTATTGTAATTTCCTCGTTTATCAATGACAAATTATTGAGTGTTTCAATCAAATTTTTATATTTCATAATGCTTTAACAAACTAACCCTCGTTGATCAATTATCCCCTGAGTTATGTATTTTAACTTACTAGTATCCTCTTTGTGGCAAATTTTGATCTTTGAATTTTGATATTATGATAATTAGTTCTCTGCTGATGCCGTGTATCATACGGGTTCACTAAAACCCGAAGAAAAATTGAAGATCGTATATAATATATATATAGCCTACCGGAGTTGTATCATGGTCATACTTTATTTTAAACATGATTTAAGTAAAAACATAAAAAGTGACGCAACTTACATAATTTGATTACAGTGATGCTAAGAACTGAAATTAAATGTTTCACGTTGAGCCTAAAATTTCTTTTCTGTTTCTCAGGATTCTTTCTAAAAACAGGCATTGCCCATAAAATCTATAAACAAACTCTCTACTGTTCAAAAAAAAATTGTTTTCCTTTTTACCACATTTTACTTAACTTGCTTCCTTTGTCTATCTGAGACCAAAATCTGAGATGCTTATTTCGACACCTTGCTCTCATCCAATTTAGCTCAAAATTTATACACAGTTTTGCTTTACCTAACATTTTAATATTCTGATATATTTGAATCTCAAAAATATGTAATCATCGTACAATCTAAAAATTGAAAAATTTGTGAAAATTGTAGTCCAAGCATACCTTCGTCACTGCGGATATGGGCGTTTCTAATAGACGGTTCACTAGGCAACACACTCAAGCATTGAAGCTATTTTCATTCAAGCTATTTAGAGAAAACAGAGAATTCATCATAAAAAACAATGCAAATTCCTTATCTCGCCACTCGATAAACGTGTTGTTTCATAACAGGAAGAAAGTGTTTCGTCATTCATAAGTCTCAGTGGCAGATCCAAGGAGGGGGGGGCGAGGGGGCACCCCCCTAGTGTAGTCTTTAGTAGTTTAGTTTACTTAATTAACTCAAGTTTGCGTTAATTAAACTTGTTCATAACGCAAGTTTATCGGATCAACCTATTTGACATCCCCCCCCTAATTTTTTTACTGGATCAACCTATTTTGCACCCCCTCCCTTTAAAAAAATCTTGGATCCGGCCCTGATAAGTCTAATGTTTTACTAGATATTAATTAAATTAAAAAAGGTAGATATTGTTTGTCCACTTTTTCTGTAACTTAGTCCGTTACTTCAGAAGTAATTAGACAATCCTAAGTCAATTGTGTGTGCAATGTAAGAGATAAGAATTGAAATATTTAGCCCTTAAAAATCCTGTTGAATGTTTTGTTGTGTAAAATTTAAAACTATCGTTCATTAAGTCAAATATATAATAACATTTTTAATCAACAATAAATTTCTAGAAATATTGATAATAATTTTTTTGTGGATCAATTTCAAAATAAGACCAAAAGGAGTTAAGTAAATACTTTATATTCTTTAAAAGCAGCCAGATTTTACAAATGGACTAAAAACGGTAAAATAAATTATTTGGTTCTAAAAATTTGAAGAGAGGCTAGCAAGCCCCTCTTCAACCCTTTTTAGATGCTCCCTTCCCAACACTGGTCCAAATTTTTTTGGACCAGTGAAACACTTGCCGCAGGAGCTGTGAGGGTTATGTTATCCCGGGAGGCATAGTTATTTGACTTGTTAATATTTTGAACAAGAGGGCTCTTCTAAATTTTGATTGAATGTTGTGGAGGAAGGGCAGCTAAAAAAAAAAGAATGGAAGGATGACTGGGTGCCCTTTAACCACTTCTCAATAACCCCCTCAACATCTTCTGACAGTGTCAACGTAATAGCCTCAGCCGTTCTTGAGACCCTCCTTTTTGATAAACTAGATATACACAGTGCCTTTTGATTTAGTTTAACATACCCCTCTAGGTATTTATACCTTTTGACTATTTTGAACAAAGTGATAATTTACAGTTTTAGGTCAATGTTAAGCAGAGGAGGGAACTTAAAAAAGGTAAGGACGGATGGAGGCTGTTTGCCCTCTAATTCTTCTTCAACATCCCTTTAACATACCTAGAAAGTTCCATCTTAATTCCCTTAGCTGTTCCTTAGAGATTGCTGATATTTTCTTTTGACAACCAGCAAGCATATAGTGCGTTTTGATTATGTCGGCATACCTCTCAATATTTCCTTAAAGTTCCACCTTAATACCCTAAGCCTTTTTGGAGACCTAGAATGAAACATTCCCTCCACTTTGATCACTTTTAACTCTTAAAAAGGGCACTATAACTTCCGATTTTCAATCGAATGAGCCCCCTTTGAAATTTATACGACCAATCCTGCCAAATGAAGTACATCTGAGAAAAAAAAAAATACAGATAAAAGCGTAGGAGAGGGCTGGCTACCGTCCGATTACTTTTAACTGTTAACAAGGGCACAAGAACTGTTGATTTTCGATTGAATGAGCCCTCTATGAAGTTCATACGACAGACCCTTCCATACGAAGTGACTCTTTAAAAAAAAGAAGGGCCCTAAGGCTTCGATGAATTATTATCTGTCTCCCCAGCACAATTCCTATGGAAGGGCTGGTCGTATACACTACTAAAATTTGTTTATATTTGTCTTATACATTCGGCTCCTTTATCCCAAAGATTTAAGGATATACGTTTCGAGTCAATTGGGAAAAAATTTGCTCTCTTGCTAGGCCCTGTTCTCTGGAAAAATGATTTTTATCTTTTTCTCTCTGCATTTGGTTCTCTTTAGACCAAGAACTTAAGGATCAAAGCTTGGAGCAAATTGGACAAAATTGGCAAATTGGACACTTAGCCTTTTTTCAGCCCCGTTTTCGGGAGGCCTGTTCTCTAAATATTTGTTTTTGTATAATATCTATTTTTTGTCCCAAAGACTTATGGCTATAAGTTTAAGACTGAACAGCAGCACATAAGTTTAGGCTTATTACCAAGCCCCTGGTACCTTCTCTTTTTCAAAATATAATTTTTACTGGACATTTTACAACATGAACACTATCGCTATCTCAGTGTTTGTTTTTTCCTATATAAAGAGAGTTTACGGGGGCCAGCAGAAATAAAAACATGGGAGGTTGACGGATTGCATTCTAATCAGTTTATACCAGGAACAGGTCACAGAAAATGCCCGCTTTTTTTCGGATAATCCGTTTCCTATTCTACGACCATCTCTTCGATACGAAGTTTCTGGGAAACAAAAAAAAAATTATCCATAGGATGGGAGACACAGGGCTAATTACCCAGGCAACATTAGACAGTTGACTCTGATATACATTAAATTTTTTCAAATGAAAGTTAGGACCAACATTAAAACTTGAAGCGAAAGAAAATTATTTTGTATGTGAGGGAGGCAGCCCTTTCTCAACGCTTGCTCTTTCCGCCAAAGTCTTTAAGTTCTTAAGAAATACTCATTCAAAATCAACAGCTCTTGTTTTTGAGTAGACTTTCTTAAAGAATCAGGACAAAAAGTCAAAGTTTAGCGTAAAGAGCAAGGGCCACAGTATGATTTCTGTTTGTTTTAAGGTTTTATGTTGTTCCTTACTTTCAGCTGAAAAAGAATTTGTTTTTGCATTTAATTTCGAATCGTTTTTCAAATTATAACAGAAAATCCCCTCTTGTCCCGTGCAAACTTTACCCTGGAAATCCCTCCCTACAGAAACTTTCTTCTCTACGGAAAACTCTACCTGCAAAAATTACCCCACCCCGCAGAAAATTCCTCCAAAAATTTCCATATATTTCCCAATAACAAATTCTAAATGTGAACAATGTGGGCAATTTGTGTTACTTACATCCCTTTCTCCAGAGACTATGGAGGGTCATGTCATTGCCGAAGGTTCAGTTTTGGACCTTTAACTATGCTGAATCAAATGGTTATGTTAAAAATTCCGATTACGTGTCTTTTGGGAAAAACTTGGCACGGAAGATGAGCTATTGCCCTTTAATCTTCTTTGCCACTTAAAACGATTACTAGAACTTGTGATTTCCATTCTAATGAGCTCTCTCTATCGATCTTTGAAGACCGCTGGTTCGATGCGATCGCCTCTGGGGAAAAAACAACAAACAAAACAACACACGTCCGTCATCTTTCTTCTGCCAAAACAAAATTCCACATTTTTGTAGATAGGAGTTTGAACTACATTATAATTCGTTTATATGCTAAATATGATGATGTGATTGTTATTAAGATCGCTTGACCTTCTAGGGTTACACTTTTTTGAAAATCTAATAATTTTTTTCAGGCTCGCAGCGCTTGATGGGCATCAATTCTAATAAATTTAGTTTATTTGGACTCAGCCTAGAAATTCAACTCCTTTGATGCGTCTATTGTTATTAAAATTCATTTTTTTAGAGTTTATATTAGTGTTGAGCCGAGTCACTCATTACTTAGTTAGTTACTACGAAGTGCTTGATGTAGCTTCAAGTGTTTAATTATCGGTTTATCTACCGTGAGAATGTAAATTATGAGAATGCAATTAGGCAAATTTAAAAGGTTATATTCTAACGGAAAGGAGTAGAAAAAACAGTACTGCCTTAATGCCGCAAATACTGATATTTATACAAATTTCAAAAAACATCAATTGTATACAGAAGGCCGTGGTGTCAAAGAGAATGACTGCCGAAGTACTGGATATACAATTACAGATTTGCAAACTATGCTTTGAAAATAAAATTTGTCTATAGTGTCGTCTTTCTAAGTAATTATTTTTTTAAACTAGGATATTTTTTCACAAATAATCAAGGCTGTAGATAATCAAAGCTGTAACTTAGTAGAGAGCAAACTGCGGCCCATTTTAACCAAAAGATTAAAATGTATTTAGAAAAATATGTCTAGTGATAAAAATTACCATTTATAGCTGGTCCAGGAAGACGCATCCGTCATCTTTCTTTCGCCAAAAAGAAAAATACAAAATAACACATTTTTGTAAATAATTATGGTTTCGATCAATCTTAATACTAAATGCTATTCTGAAAACAAGTTACAGGAATTTTGAAAAAGATTCTGAAACGCCTGAAATATGGTGTCAGATCAGAACGAAAAGCACACGATTGGGATCCCCATTGTCAAACCTAACCCACGGAACCTATAGCCCCACACCTCGAGCAACAAAGAGAATAACTTTTTTGGCATGGGTAGTACTGATATGTCCTCTTTTTTTCTTTTTTCTGCTTTATTTTTTTTCGTCACTAGTGGAGCCCTGAATTTTCATAAAGAGCTGTTTAAGCACTTATTCCAAGTCTAATTTTTTTTTTATCTAATTGCATTTTACAAATTGACTCGATAACGCCCTCATAAAGCAAGGTAAGGAGGGTGTAAGTAAGGAGCGACCCGGCTCAATTAAAAGTTCTAGTTTCCTTTTAAAGTGACCAAAAAAATTGGTGGGCAACTAGGCCCCCTCCCACGCTGATTTTTCTCAAATTCACCGTATCAACATTTTAAGATAGCCATTTTGTTTAGCATAGTCGAAAAATCTAATAACTATGTCTTTGAGGACAGTAAAAACCGTCTATGGAATTCTGAGCCTTGTATACGCCTTTTCAAAGATATTCAGAGCCCCCTCACATGGCCTTCTGGATTTGCCTAGTTATATAGCAATTTCTATGTTATTTGCTTGCCTGTATAGCAATTTCAACATTATTCTGGACCTTGCATAACGTGTTATGAAGGACAAGTTGCGAAAGGGTTACCCAATTTACTTCTTAGTGTTAAATGACAGATTTCCAAATACGATCATTTTGAAAAGCAGACAAAAAAAATTGGACACTATAATCAGAATTATTTGATTAACATTTAAAAAGGGTAATGAGATATGTGATCTGTATAATACACAAGTGATGTTTGATAAGTATTGTCAATTTAAAATAGGATCTAACGTTCCCTTTGTTCCCTCATTTCTGAAGGGCAGGAGATAACTTAATTTACTTAGACAATGAACGATATTAATTAATGTTTTGAATAATAGGAATGATCGGAAATGTTTGATTAACATTTGCAAAAAAAAAGGGGTAATGGGATCTGCGAATTGGAGGAGACGGGGTGGTTATGCACTGTATAATACACAAGTGATGTTTTGGAGAGTATTGTCAATTTAAATAGGATCTAACGTTCCCCGGGGGTTTTAGTTAAATTGGGTTGAGTTGCACGAAGGTTCAGTAGTACGAGAGTTCAGTAGCACGGGGGTTCAGTTGTACAGGGTTTTGGTTATACAGAGGTTCAGTTACATGGAGGGTTCAGTTGAACGAGGAGGGATTTGCGAATTGGAGGAGATGGGGTGATAGTGTACTGTATAATACACAAGTGATGTTTTGGAGAGTATTGTCAATTTAAAATAGTTTAGAAATAAAAAAACTCTTTGGGGTGTTTGTGTCTCTTTGGGCTGTTTGTGTTTCTTTGGGCTATGTGTGTCTCTTTGGGCTGTTTTGAGTCATTTTGATCTGTGTGTCTTTCTTTTGGCTGTTTGCGTCTCTTAGGGGCCGTGTGTGTCTCTTTGGGCTATGTGTGTCTCTTAGGGGCGTTTGAATATTTTGGTCTGTATGTGTCTGTATGGGCGTTTTTTGTCTCTTTTGGCTGTGTGAGTGTCTCTTTTGGCTTTGTTTGTCTCTTAGGGCTGTGTGTTTCTCTTTAGCCTTTGTGTGTGTCTCTTTGAGCTGTGTGTGTCTCTTTAGGCTGTGTGTCTCTTTGGGCAGTTTGAATCCTTTTGGTCAGTGTGTGTCTCTTTTGGCTTTTTGTGTCGTTTTAGGCTTTGTGTGTCTTTGTTGGATGTGTGCGTCTCTTTGGGCCGTGTGCATCTCTTTGAGCTGTATGTGTCTCTTGGGATGTTTGAGTCATTTTGGTCTGTGTGTGTGTTTCTTTTGGCTGTTTGTGTCTCTTAGAGGCCATGTGTGTCTCTTTGGGCAATGTGTGTCTCTTTGGGGTGTTTGAATCTTTTTGGTATGTATTTGTCTGTATGGGCGTGTTTTGTCTCTTTGGGCTGTTTGTGTGTCTCTTTGGGCTGTGTGTGTCTCTTTAGGCTGTGTGTCTATTTGGGCAGTTTGAATCTTTTTGGTCTGTGTTTGCCTCTTTTGGCTGTTTGTGTCGTTTTGGGTTTTGTGTCTCTCTGTTGGATGTGTGTGTCTCTTTGGGCCGTATAAGTCTCTTTGAGCTGTATCTGTCTTTTTGTGTTGTGGGTGTCTCTTTATGTTGTGTGTGTCTCCTTAGACTGTGTGTGTCTGATTGGACAGTATGTCTTTTTGGGGTGTCTGAGTCTTTGTGTTCTGTATGTGTCTCTGTGTGCTGTTTGATTCTTTATGGTCTGTGTGTGCATCTTTGGGTTGTGTTTCTCTTTTTGGTGTCTGTGTCTTTTTGTGCGGGCTGTGTGTGTGTCTCTTTGGGCTTTTTGTGTCTTTTTGGTCTGTGTTTGTCTCTTTGGGCTGTTTGTGTCTCTTTGGGCTGTTTGTGTTTCTTTGGGCTATGTGTGTCTCTTTGGGGCGTTTGAATCTTTTGGTCTGTATGTGTCTGTATGGGCGTTTTTTGTCTCTTTTTGACTGTGTATGTGTCTCTTTGGGCTTTGTGTGTCTCTTCGGGCTGTGTGTGTCTCTTTAGCCTGTGTCTGTGTCTCTTTGGGCTGTGTGTGTCTCTTTAGGCTGTGTGTCTCTTTGGGCAGTTTGAATTTTTTTGGTCTGTGTGTGTCTCTTTTGGCTTTTTGTGTCGTTTTGGGCTTTGTGTGTCTCTGTTGGTTGTGTGTGTCTCTTTGGGCCGTGTGCATCTCTTTGAGATGTATGTGTCTCTTGGGCTGTTTGAGTCATTTTGGTCTGTTTGTGTTTCTTTGGGCTGTTTGTGTCTCTTAAAGGCCATGTGTGTCTCTTTGGGCAATGTGTGTCTCTTTGGGGTGTTTGAATCTTTTTGGTATGTATGTGTCTGTATGGGCGTTTTTTGTCTCTTTGGTCTGTGTGGGTTTTTCTTTGGGCTTTGTGTGTCTCTTTGACTGTTAGTATGTCTCTTTGGCCTGTGTGTGTCTCTTTGGGATGTGTGTGTCTCTTTAGGCTGTGTGTATCTTTGGACAATTTGAATCTTTATGGTCTGTGTGTGCCTCTTTTGGCTGTTTGTGTCGTTTTGGGCTTTGTGTCTCTCTGTTGGATGTGTGCGTCTCTTTGGGCCCGTGTACATCTCTTTGAGCTGTATGTGTCTCTTTGGGTTGTGAGTGTCTCTTTGAGATGTGTGTGTCTCTTTAGGATGTGTGTGTCTCTTTGGACTGTGTGTCTTTTTGAGGTGTTTGAGTCTTTTGGTCTGTATGTGTCTCTTTGGGCTGTTTGAGTCTTTTAGGTCTGTGTTTGTCTCTGTGGGTTGTGTTTCTCTTTGGGCTGTCTGTGTCTCTTTGAGCTGCTTGTATCTCTTCAGGCTATGTGTGTCCCTTTGGGCTATGTGTATCTTTTGGCTGTTCGAGTCTATTTTGCCTGTTTGTGTGTCTATTTGGTCTGTTTGAGTCTCTTTGGGCTTTGTTTGTCTCTTTGGGCTGTTTGTGTCTCTTTGGGCTGTTTGTGTTTCTTTGGGCTTTGTGCGTCTCTTTGGGCTCTGTGTCTCGTTGGACTGTTTGAGTCTTTTTTATCTGTTTATGTCTCTTTGGGCTGTTTGAGTCTTTTTTGGGATGTGTTTGTCTCTTTGGGCTGTTTGTGTCTCTTTGGGCTGTGTGTATTTCTTTGGGCTATGTGTGTCTCTTTGGGCTGTTTGAGTCTTTTTGGTCTGTGTTTGTTTCTTTTGACTGTTTGTGTCTCTTTGGAGTCTTGTGGGGCTGTTTGTGTTTCTTTGGGCTATGTGTGTCTCTTTGGGCTGTTTGAGTCATTTTGGTCTGTGTTTGTTTCTTTTGACTGTTTGTGTCTCTTAGGAGTCATGTGTGTCTCTTTGGGCTATGTGTGTCTCTTTGGGGTGTTTGAATCTTTTTGGTCTGTATGTGTCTCTTTGGGCTGTGTGTGTCTCTTTAGCCCGTGTGTGTCTCTTTGGGATGTGTGTGTGTCTCTTTAGGATGTGTGTCTCTTTGGCTAGTTTGAATCTTTTTGATCTGTTTGTGTCTCTTTGGGCTGTTTGTGTTTCTTTGGACTTTTAGTGTCTCTTTGGGGTGTTTGAGTCATTTTGCTCTTTGTGTGTTTCTTTCGGCTGTTTGTGTCTCTTAGGAGCCATGTGTGTCTCTTTGAGCTTTTTTGGGGTGTCTGAGTCTTTTTGGTCTGTATGTGTCTTTTTGGGCTGTTTGAGTCTTTTAGGTCTGTGTTTGTCTCTGTGGGTTGTGTTTCTCTTTGGGATGTCTGTGTCTCTTTGAGCTGTTTGTGTCTCTTGAGGCTGTGTGTGTCTCTTTGGGATGTGTGTCTCTTTGGGCTGTTTGAGTCTTTTTGGTCTGTTTTTGTCTCTTTTGGCTGTTTGAGTCTTTTTGTTCTGTGTTTTTCTCTTTGGGCTGTTTGTGTCTCCTTGGGCTGTGTGTGTTTCTTTGGGCTTTGTGTGTCTCTTAGGGTTGTGTGTCTCTTTGGACTGTTTGAGTCTTTTTGATCTGTTTGTGTCTCTTTGGGCTGTTTGAGTCTTTTTTGTGCTGTGTTTGTCTCTTTGGGCTGTTAGTGTCTCTTTGGGGTGTTTGTGTTTCTTTGGGGCTATGTGTGTCTCTATGGGCTGTTTGAGTCATTTTGGTCTGTGTTTGTTTCTTTTGACTGTTTGTGTCTCTTAGGAGTCCTGTGTGTCTCTTTGGGCTATGTGTGTCTCTTTGGGGTGTTTGAATCTTTTTGGTCTGTATGTTTCTCTTTGAGCTTTGTGTGTCTCTTCGGGCTGTGTGTGTCTCTTTAGCCAGTGTGTGTCTCTTTGGGCTGTGTGTGTCTCTTTAGGCTGTGTGTCTCTTTGGGTAGTTTGAATCTTTTTGCTCTGTTTGTGTCTCTTTGGGCTGTTTGTGTTTCTTTGGGCTATGTGTGTCTTTTTGGGGTGTTTGAGTCATTTTGCTCTTTGTGTGTTTCTTTTGGCTTTTTGTGTCTCTTAGGAGCCATGTGTGTCTCTTTAAGCTTTATGTGTCTCTTTGGGTTGTTTGAATCTTTTTGGTCTGTATGTGTCTGTATGGGCGTTTTTTTGTATCTTTGGGCTGTGTGTGTCTTTTTTTGGGCTTTTTGTGTCTCTTCGGGCTGTGTGTGTCTCTTTAGCCTGTGTGTGTTTGTGTCTCTTTGGGCTGTGTCTGTCTCTAGCAAATTCTTTTCCTGAATTCACCTGCTGGATAAACAAAGAAATTTCGTTCCAGAAATTATGACAAAATTCTAAGTAAGTAACAAACTCTTTATTGTTTACACGACTTAGATACAAGATGTAGAAATTTAATTCAAGAAATTATGAAAAAATTCTCAGTAAGTAACAATTTCTTTCTTGAAGTCAACTCTTGGATGCGCAATACGGAAATTTAATTCAAGAAACTATGAAAATATTTGTAAGTAAGTAACAAATTCTTTATTGATTTCACCTCTTGGATATACAGTGCAGATACTTCATTCAAGAAATTGTGAAAAAATCTCAAGTAAGTAACTTTTTTCTCTTTATCACAAACAATTTTCACTTAGCTACGTGATGTAGGAATTTAATTCAAGAAATTGTTAAACAATTCTCAGTAAGTAAAAATTTCTTTCGAGAAGTCAACTCTTGAATACACAGTACGGAAATTTCATTCAAGAAATTATGAAAAAAGTGTAACTAAATAGCAAATTCTTTCTTGAATTCACCTGTTGGATAAAAAAAAAGACATTTCGTTCAAGAAGTTATGACAAAATTCTAAGTAAGTAACAAACTCTGTATTGTTTTCACGAGTTAGATATACGATGTAGAAATTAAATTCAAGAAATTATGAAAAAGTTCTCAGTAAGTAACAATTTCTTTCTTGAAGTCAACTCTTGGATACACTATACGGAAATTTCATTCAAGAAATTATGAAAATATTTGTAAGTAAGTAACAAACTCTTTATTGATTTCACCTCTTGGATATACAGTACAGATACTTCATTCAAGAAATTATGAAAAAAACGCAAGTAAGTAACTTTTTTTTCTCTTTATCACAAACAATTTTCACTTAACTACACGATGTAGAAATTTAATTCAAGAAATTATGAAAAAATTCTCAGTAAGTAACAATTTTTTTCTTGAAGTCAACTTTTGGATACACAATACGAAAATTTTATTCAAGAAATTATGAAAAAAATGTAACTAAGTAGCAAATTCTTTCTTGAATTCACCTGTTGGATAAACAAAAAGACATTTCGTTCAAGAAGTTATGACAAAATTCTAAGTAAGTAACAAACTCTTTATTGTTTTCACGAGTTAGATATACGATGTAGAAATTAAATTCAAGAGATTATGAAAAAATTCTCAGTAAGTAACAATTTCTTTCTTGAAGTCAACTCTTGGATACTCTATACGGAAATTTCATTCAAGAAATTATGAAAATATTTGTAAGTAAGTAACAAACTCTTTATTGATTTCACCTCTTGGATATACAGTACAGATACTTCATTCAAGAAATTATGAAAAAAATCGTAAGTAAGTAACTTTTTTTCTCTTTATCACAAACAATTTTCACTTAGCTACACGATGTAGAAATTTAATTCAAGAAATTATTAAAATATTCTCAGTAAGTAACAATTTCTTTCTTGAAGTCAACTATTGGATACAAAATACGGACATTTCATTCAAGAAATTATGAAAAAATTGTAACTAATTATCAAATTCTTTCTTGAATTCACCTGTTGAATAAACAAAAACACATTTCGTTCAAGAAATTATGACAAAATTCTAAGTAAGTAACAAACTCTTTATTGTTTTCACGAGTTAGATATACGATATAGAAATTAAATTCAAGAAATTATGAAAAAATTCTCAGTAAGTAACCATTTCTTTCTTGAAGTCAACTCTTGGATACACAATACGGAAATTTCATTCAAGAAATTATGAAAATATTTGTAAGTAAGTAACAAACTCTTTATTGATTTCACCTCTTGGATATCCAGTACAGATACTTCATTCCAGAAATTATGAAAAAATCGCAAGTAAGTAACTTTTTTCTTCTTTATCACAAACAATTTTCACTTAGCTACACGATGTAGAAATTTAATTCAAGAAATTATGAAAAAATTGCAAGTAAGTAGCTTTTTTCTCTTTATCACAAACAATTTTCACTTAGCTACACGATGTAGAAATTTAATTCAAGAAATTATGAAAAAATTCTCAGTAAGTAACAATTTCTTTCTTGAAGTCAACTCTTGGATACACAATACGAAAATTTCATTCAAGAAATATAAAAATATTTGTAAGTAAGTAACAAGCTCTTTATTGATTTCACCTCTTGAATATACAGTACAGATACTTCATTCAAGAAACGTTATTAAACACGTTTTGAAACTATATGCTATTTGCATGCCTTTCCTAGGCACTTTTCCAAACGAGCATACAATAACTTGATTGGTGATTGGTTACACACCAAGACGGCGCATACATAGTGAGAGAGACATGCAAATTCGACATAGCTTTATTTCATTTTTTTAAGGTTAATACTTACTTACGTTTTCATAATTTCTTGAATGAAATTTCTGTATAGTGTATCCAAGAGTTGACTTCAAGAAAGAAATTGTTACTTACTGAGAATTTTTTTATAATTTCTTGAATTTAATTTCTACATCGTATATCTATCTCGTGAAAACAATAAAGAGTTTGTTAATTACTTAGAATTTTGTCATAATTTCTTGAACGAAATGTCTTTTTGTTTATCCAACAGGTGAATTCAAGAAAGAATTTACTACTTAGTTACAATTTTTTCATAATTTCTTGAATGAAATTTCCGTATTGTGTATCCAAGAGTTGACTTCAAGAGAGAAATTCTTACTTACTGAAAATTTTTTATAATTTCTTGAATTAAATTTCTACATTGGGTAGCTAAGTGAAAATTGTTTGTGATAAAGAAAAAAAAAGTTAGTTACTTTTGATTTTTTCATAATTTCTTGAATTAAGTGTCTGTACTGTATATCCAAGAGGTGAAATCAATAAAGAGTTTTTTACTTACTTACAAATATTTTCATAATTTCTTGAATGAAATTTCCGTATAGTGTATCCAAGAGTTGACTTCAAGAAAGAAATTGTTACTTACTGAGAATTTTTTTATAATCTCTTGAATTTAATTTCTACATCGTATATCTAACTCGTGAAAACAATAAAGAGTTTGTTACTTACTTAGAATTTTGTCATAACTTCTTGAACGAAATGTCTTTTTGTTTATCCAACAGGTGAATTCAAGAAAGAATTTGCTACTTAGTTACAATTTATTTGCTACTTACTTACAATTTTTTCATAGTTTCTTTAATGAAATTTCCGCAGTGTATAGCCAGGAGTTGATTTCAAGAAAGAAAGAAATTTTTACATACTGAGAATTTTTAAATAAGTGATTGAATTAAATTTCTTCGTAATATAGATAATTTAAATTAGTTTGTGATAAAGAGAAAAACGAGTTACTTACTTGCGTTTTTTTCATAATTTCTTGAATGAAGTATCTGTAATGTATATCCAAGATGTGAAATCAATAAAGAGTTTGTTGCTTACTTACAAATATTTTCATAATTTCTTGAATGAAATTTCTGTATTGTGTATCAAAGAGTTGACTTCAAGAAAGAAATTGTTACTTACTGAGAATTTTTCAATAATTTCTTGAATTAAATTTCTACATCTTGTATCTAAGTCGTGTAAACAATAAAGAATTTGTTACTTACTTAGAATTTTGTCATAATTTCTGGAACGAAATGTCTTCGTTTATCCAGCAGGTGAATTCAAGAAAAGAATTTGCTAGAGACAGACAAAGCCCAAAGAGACACACACACACACACACACAGGCTAAAGAGACACACACAGCCCGAAGAGACACACAAAGCCCAAAAAAATACACACATACCCAAAAGAGACAAAAAAACGCCCATACATACACATACAGACCAAAAAGATTCAAACAACCCAAAGAGACACACAAAGCTCAAAGAGACACACCTGGCTCCTAAGAGACACAAACAGCCGAAAGAAACACACAAAGAGCAAAATGACTCAAACACCCCAAAAAGACACACATAGCCCAAAGAAACACAAACAGCCCAAAGAGACACAAACAGATCAAAAGGATTCAAACTAGCCAAAGAGACACACAGCCTAAAGAGACACACACACAGCCCAAAGAGACACACACAGCCCAAAGAGACACAAACGGGCTAAAGAGACACACACAGCCCGAACAGGCACACAAAGCCCAAAGAGACACATACAGACCAAAAAGATTCAAACACTCCCAAAGAGACACACAGAGCCCAAAGAGACACACATGACTCCTAAGAGACACAAACAGTCAAAAGAAACAAACACAGACCAAAATGAATCAAACAGCCCAAAGAGACACAAATAGCCCCAAAGAAACACAAACAGCCCAAAGAGACACTAACAGCCCAAAGAGACAAACACAGCCCAAAAAAGACTCAAACAGCCCAAAGATACACAATCAGATCAAAAGGACTCAAACAGTCCAACGAGACACACAGCCCAAAGAGACGCACAAAAGACCAAAAGGACTCAAACAGCCCAAAGAGACACACAAACAGACCAAAGAGACAAACACAGACCAAAAAGACTCAAACAGCCTAAAGAGACACACAAACAGACCAAAAAGACTCAAACAGCCCAAAGAGACACACAGCCAAAAGAGACACACACAGACTCAAGAGACACAAACAGCTCAAAGAGACACAGACAGCCCAAAGAGAAACACAACCCAAAGAGACAAACACAGACCTAAAAGACTCAAACAGCCCAAAGAGACGCATACAGACAAAAAAGACTCAGACATCCCAAAAAAGCTCAAAGAGACACACATGGCTCCTAAGAGACACAAAAAGCCGAAAGAAACACACAAAGAGCAAAATGACTCAAACACCCCAAAGAGACACACATAGCCCAAAGAAACACAAACAGCCCAAAAAGACACAGACAGATCAAAAAGATTCAAACTAGCCAAAGAGATACACAGCCTAAAGAGACACACACACAGCCCAAAGAGACACACACGGGCTAAAAAGACTCGAACAGCCCAAAGAGACACACAAAGCCCAAAGAGACACATACAGACCAAAAAGACTAAAACACTCCCAAAGAGACAGACATAGCCCAAAGAGACACACATGACTCCTAAGAGACACAAACAGTCAAAAGAAACAAACACAGACCAAAATGACTCAAATAGCCCAAAGAAACACAAACAGCCCCACATGACTCATAAGAGACACAAACATCCAAAAGAAATACCCAAAGACAAAAATAACTCAAACACGCTAAAGAGACAAACATATCCCAAAGAAACACAAACAGTCCAATGAGACAAACACACCCCAAAGAAATAAACACATCCCCAACACGCTACAAAAACCCAAAAGAGACATAAACAGAACAAAAACACTCAAACAGTCCAACGAGACACACAGCCCAAAGAGACACACAAAGACCAAACAAACACACACAGCCCAAATAGACACAAACAGCCCAAAGAGACAAACACAGACCAAAAAGACTCAAACAGCCCAAAGAGACACACAAACAGACCAAAAAGAGTCAAACAGCCCAAAGAGACACATAGCCCAAAGAGACACACACAGCCTCAAGAGACACAAACAGCTCAAAGAGACACAGACAGCCCAAAGAGAAACACAACCCAAAGAGACAAACACAGACCTAAAAGACTCAAACAGCCCACAGAGACACATACAGACCAAAAAGACTCAGGCACCTCAAAAAGACACACAGTCCAACGAGACACACACAGCCAAAAGAGACACACACATCACAAAGAGACACCCACAACCCAAAGCGACACATACAGCTCAAAGAGATGTACACGGCCCAAAGAGACGCACACATCCAACAGAGAGACACAAAGCCCAAAACGACACAAACAGCCAAAAAAGGCACACACAGACCATAAAGATTCAAACTGCCCAAAGAGACACACAGCCTAAAGAGACACACACACAGCCAAAAGAAACACACACAGGCTAAAGAGAAATACACACATTCAAATAGACACACAAAGCCCAAAGAGACACACACACCGCCCAAAGAGACAAAAAACGCCCATACAGACACATACATACCAAACAGATTCAAACACCCCAAAGAGACACACATTGCCCAAAGAGACACACATGGCCTCTAAGAGACACAAACAGCCAAAAGCAACACACAGAGACCAAAATGACTCAAACAGCCCAAGAGACACATACATCTCAAAGAGATGCACACGGCCTAAAGAGACGCACACATCCAACAGAGACACACAAAGCCCAAAACGACACAAACAGCCAACCGACACACACACAGACCTAGATGAATCAAACACCCCAACGAGACACACACACTAAATAGACACACACAGCCCAAATAGACACACACACAGGATAAAGAGACACACACAGACCGAGGAGAAACACAAAGCCCAAAGAGAGACACACACAGTCCAAAGAGACAAAAAACGTCCATACAGACACATACAGACCAAAAGATTCAAACGCCCCAAAGAGACATACATAGTCCAAAGAAACACACACAGCCCAAAGAGACACACAAACGGCTCAAAGAGACACAGACATCCCAAAGAGAAACACAACCCAAAGAGACAAACACAGACCTAAAAGACTCAAACAGCCCAAAGAGACATATACAGACCAAAAAGACTCAGACACCCCAAAAAGACACAGAGTCCAACGAGACACACACAGCCTAAAGAGACACACACATCACAAAGAGACACCCACAGCCCAAAGAGACACATTCAGCTCAAAGAGACGTAGACGACCCAAAGAGACGCACACATCCATCAGAGAGACACAAGGCCAAAAACGACGCACACAACCAAAAGAGACACACACAGACCATAAAGATTCACACTGCCCAAAGAGAGACACAGCCTAAAGAGACACCCACAGCCCAAAGAGACACACACACAGCCCAAAGACACAAAAAACGCCCATACAGACACATACAGACCAAAAAGATTCAAACATCCCCAAAGAGACACACATTGCCCAAAGAGACACACATGGCCTCTAAGAGACACAAACAGCCAACAGAAACACACACACAGACAAAAATGACTCAAACCGCCCAAGAGACACATACAGCTCAAAGATATGCACACGGCCCAAAAAGACGCACACATCCAACAGAGACCCACAAAGCCAAACACGACACAAAAAGCCAAAAGAGACACACACAGACCGAAAGTATTCACACTGCCCAAAGAGACACACAGCCTAAAGAGACAAACGCAGCTCAAAGAGACACACACACTGGCTAAAGATACACACACAGCCCGAAGAGACAAACACAGCCAAAAGAGACACACACACAGTCCAAAGAGACACAAAACGCCCATACAGACACATACAGACCAAAAGATTCAAACACCCCTAAGAGACACACATAGCCCAAAGAGGCACACACGATCCCTAAGAGACACAAACAGCCAAAAGAAAGACACACAGACCAAAATGACTCAAACAGCCCAAAGAGACACACATAGCCCAAAGAAACACAAACAGCCCAAAGAGACACAAACACCCCAAAGAGTTTTTTTTATTTCTAAACTATTTTAAATTGACAATACTCTCCAAAACATCACTTGTGTATTATACAGTACACTATCACCCCATCTCCTCCAAATCACAAATCCCTCCTCGTTCAGCTGAACCCTCCATGTAACTGAACACCTGTATAACTGTAGCCCTGTACAACTGAACCCCCGTGCTACTGAACTCTCGTACTACTGAACCTTCGTGCAACTCAATCCAATTTAACTAGACCCCCGGGAAACGTTAGATCCTATTTAAATTGACAATACTCTCCAAAACATCACTTGTGTATTATACAGTGCATAACCATCCCATCTCCTCCAATTCGCAAATCCCATTACCCCTTTTTTTTGCAAATGTTAATCAAACATTTCCGATCATTCCTATTATTCAAAACATTAATTAATATCGTTCATTGTCTAAGTAAATTAAGTTATCTCCTGCCCTTCAGAAATGAGGGAACAAAGGGAACGTTAGATCCTATTTTAAATTGACAATACTTATCAAACATCACTTGTGTATTATACAGATCACATATCTCATTTCCCTTTTTAAATGTTAATCAAATAATTCTGATTATAGTGTCCAATTTTTTTTGTCTGCTTTTCAAAATGATCGTATTTGGAAATCTGTCATTTAACACTAAGAAGTAAATTGGGTAACCCTTTCGCAACTTGTCCTTCATAACACGTTATGCAAGGTCCAGAATAATGTTGAAATTGCTATACAGGCAAGCAAATAGCATTGAAATTGCTATATGACTACGCAAATCCAGAAGGCCATGTGAGGGAGCTCTGAATATCTTTGAAAAGGCGTATACAAGGCTCAGAATTCCATAGACGGTTACTACTGAGGGCGACTTAATCCCCTACAGTCCCTGGCGGAAGGGATGCAAGTTATGAACTTTGCCTATTGTTTACGTATAGTATTGGTTATTTGGAAGTCTATAGACTTATCAGGGGGGATTTTTTCTGGTGGGGGGGGGGGTTGGAGGGAGAGGATTACATTTTAGGATCTTTCCATAGGATAAGAGAGTTTACTTGAAGGGGGCGCTGGATTTCCCAGCATTAATTAAAAAACAATCAGAAATTTAAAAAAAAGTTTTTTTCAACTGAAAGTAAGGAGCAACATTAAAACTTAAAACGAAAAGAAAATATTACTTATATGAGGGAGGTTTCCTCTCCTCAATAGCTTGCTCTAACGCTAAAGTTTTTTTTAACATTTAGAAGAGGTTATTATGAGAGGCAACGCTATAGCGTTGCCTATAGTAAAGGCCATACGGCTCCAATGTTCTATTATTATTATCTTTTCCAGAGGCACTTCACATGGAAGGGGTCGTCGTAAAAACTTCAAAGGGAGCTCATTCAACTCAAATCAGCTCAAATCGAGAATTTTAGTGCCCTTTTTAAGGGTCAAAAGTGATTGGAAGGCAACGAACACCCCTTCCACGTTCCCCAAACACATCAAATCAAAATTTTGAAAGAGACATTTTGTTCTACGCAGTTGATTTCCAGATAGAAATTATATTTTTGAGGAGGACACTCCCCCACAGCCCTCAGGGAAAGGGTTGTAAGTTATGCCCTGGGGGCAAATAAGGTTTTTATAGAAAGCGTTGTCATTGAAACTTCAAAAAGGTATCATTCTATCGGAAATTGAATTGGCTAGTGCCCTATTTAATAATTGAAAGTGATTGAAAGGCAACTAACACCCTTTCCACCCCACCATTTCCCCGAACAAATACAATCAAAATTTTGAAATAGTTAATTTGCTCAACGTAGTTGGAATTTCTGTAAATAATGTCTTTGAGGATGACACTCCCCCCAGGTCTTCAGGGCAATGGTTACAAGTTATGCCCAGGGGGAATATAGTTCTTATGGAAAGAATGCTTGTATAAACTTCAGAGAGAGCTCATTTGACTGGAAATTGAAAGTTCTAGTTCACTTTTTAAGCTTCAAAAGATATCGGAGGGTAACAAGCCCCCCCCCCCGCCTACGCCCTTTTCTCCCAAATGCATCCCATAAAAATTCTGAGATAGCTTTTTTGTTAAAAATAGTTCAAAGATCATATAACAGAAACTCCAGTGTCGACACAACCTTCCAGGTCCCGGGGACAGGCTTTGTATGTTATGCCCTGGGGTATATACGGTTCTTATGGAAGGGATGCTCCTATAAACTTCAAAGAGGGCTCATTTAATTGGAAATTGAAAGTTCTAGTTCACTTATAAAGAGTCAAAAGAGATTGGAGGGTAATTTAATTTAATTAATCAGTTTGTTCAGCGTAGTTGATTTCAAGATAGAAATTATGTTTTGTGGTTGACACTCCCTCACAGCCCAAAGGGCAAGGAAAGTAATTTATATCCTGGAGGCAAACAGGTTTTTATAAGTAGAAATATCGCAGTAACTTGAAACTGGACTGATTCGATTGGAAGTTGAAAGGCGTAGTGCCATTTTTAAAAGTCAAATGTTATTTAAGGGCAACTAAACTCACTCTAATACCCAGCTTTTTTCCAAACACATCCAATCTAAATTTTATGATAGCCATTTTGTTCAACGTGGTTAAAAATTCTGTAAATTAGGTCTTTGAGGATGATAACCTCCCACAACCCTAAGGGCAAGGGCTGTAAGTTATGCCCTGGGGGCATATAAGGTTTTTGTAGAAAGTGTTGTCGTAGAAACTTCAAAAATGGCTCATTCGATTGGAAATTTAAATGGCCAGTACCCTTTTTAATTGTCAAAAGTGATTGGAAGGCAACAATATCCCTTCTATACGCCAATCATTTCCCCAAACACATCCAATGAAAATTTTGAGATAGCCATTTTGTTCAACCTTGTTGAAAGTTCTGGAAATTATATCTTTGAGCATGACACTCCCCCAAAAGTCTTCAGGGTTATGAGTTATGCTCTGGGGGCATATATGGTTCTTATGGAAGGAATATTCGTATAAACTTTAGAGAGGGCTCATATGATTGGAAATTGAAAGTTCTAGTTCACATTTTAAGTGTCAAAAGATATTGAAGGATAACCAGCCTCCCATGCCCTTTTTTCCCAAATGCATCCGATAACAATTTTGACATAGCTATTTTGTTAAAAATAGTTCAGAGATCCTAGAACAAAACTCCGGGTTGATAAAACCCCCCGGCCCTGGGGAAAAGCTTTGTAAGTAACGCCTTGGGGCATATAGGGTTCTTGGGGAACGGATACTCGTATATACTTCAAAGAGAGCGCATTTGATAGGAAATTGAAAGTTCTTGTTCACTTTTTAAGAGTCAAAATAGATTGGAAGGCACCTAGCCCTCCCTCAACGCCCATTTTTTCTCAAGCCCACCTGATAAGAACTTTGAAATAGCATTTTTTTAAAAATAGTTCAAAGATCATATAACAAAAACTCCAGTGTCGACACAACCTTCCAGGGCCCGGGGGCAGGCGTTATAAGCTATGCCCTGGGGTATATACGGTTCTTTTGGAAGGGATGCTCATATAAACTTCAAAGAGGGCTCATTTAATTGGAAATTGAAAGTTCTATTTCACTTATATAGAGTCAAAAGAGATTGGAGGGCACCTAGCTCCCCCCCCCTCCACGCCCTTTTTTTCAGACCCATCTGATAAGAACTTTGAGATAGCCATTTTTTTAAAAATAGTTCAAAGACCATATAACAAAACTCCCGGGTCGAAACAGCCCCCCGGGCCCAAAGGCAGGCGTTGTAAGTTATGCCCTGGGGGAATATATGGTTTTTATGGAAGGGATTCTCGTAAAAATTTCAGGGAGGGTTAATTTGATTGGAAATTGAAAGTTCTAGTGCAATTTTTGAGAGTCAAAAGAGATTGGAGGGCAGCTAGCCCCCCACTCCCCTTTTTTACCGAATGCATCCGATAAAAATTTTGAGATAGCCATTAAGTTAAAAATTGTTCAAAAGTAAGATGATAAGAAATCAAGTGTCAACACGACACAACCCCCCGGGCCCGGGGGCAGGCGTTGTAAGTTATGCCCTTGGGCATACATGGTTCTTATGAAAGGGATACTTTTAACTTAAGCGAGAGCTCATTTGATTGGAAATTGAAAGTTTTAGTTCAATTTTAAATAGTCAAAAGAGATCCGAGGGCAACTAGCCCCCCCACGCCTTCTTTTTCCAAACCCATCTGATGAAAATTTTGAGATAGACATTTTGTTTTAAAAAAAGTTCAAAGGTCGGATAATGAAAAACTTCAGTGTCAATACAACTTTCCAGGGCCAGAGAGAAGCCGTTCTAAGTTATGCCCTAGGGGCATGTATGGTTCTTATAAAAGGGATGCTCGTATAAACTTCATAGAGGACTCATTTGATGGGAAATTGAAAGTTCTAGTTCACTTTTTTAGAGTCTAAAGATTTAAGGGCAACTAGCCCCCCCCCCCTCCACACCCTTTTTCACCAAACCCATCCGATGCAAATTTTCAGATATCCAGTTTTTTTAATGTTGTTCAAAAATTAGGTAACAAAAACTCCGGTGTCAACAAACCCCCCAGGGCCCTGGGGGTGGGCGTTGTAAGTGTTGTCCTGGGGGCGTGGATGGTTCTTATGGTAAGGGATGCTCGTATTAAGTTCAGAGAGGGCACATTTGATTAGAAATTGAGAGTTGTAGTTCACTTTTTAATAGTCAAAAGAGATTGGAGGGCAGCTAAACCCCCCCCCCCCTCCACACCCTAAATGCATCAGATAAAAATTTTGAGATAGATATTTTGTTAAAAATAGTTCAATGTTCAGATAACAAAATTTTCTGTGTCGACACAGCCCCCCCCCAGGGCCCAAGGTCAGGCGTTGTCAGTTATGCCCTGGGGTTATATATGGATGTTATGGAAGGGATGCTCGTGTTAACTTCAAAGAGGACTCATTTGATCGGGAATTGAAAGTTGTAATTCATTTTTTAAGAGTAAAACGTGATCGGAGGGCAGCTAGCCTCCCCCCACACTCCATTTATCTTTTCCCAGATGCACTTCCTATAGAAGGGGTCGTCGTATAAACTTCAAAGGGAGCTCATTTCAAAGAGGGCAAAGTTTTTTCACTTGACATTGTTACTTTGATACCAGTTTTGATACTTTCATAAAGATTTTATTTTTTGTTTTAAAGTTTGATTTTGAAATAAGGAATTTTTAAAAACTTGAAACTTTTTGCAATAAAAAACGAACAAAAACTAGTTAAAAAAAACTTTCAGAAAAATGAGTTTTTCAAAGAAAAGTAAAGGCCATTTTAAACTTAAGCTCAGCAGATACAAATACCTGTTAAAATTTAAACTCAAAATCACCAGAAATTACCATTAAAAAATAAATGAAACCCAAAACGAACAGAAATCAAATAAACAATCAAGGGAAACAACATACAACAAGTAATAATATAAATGAATAAATTGATCTTAAATCAAGTAATGCTTAGAATGAATATGAAAATAAAGCTTAAAACGAAAAAAAATATTTTCCTATTGAAGTATAAATGAACCTTAAAACGAACAAAAATTAAATAAACAATCAATGCGAACAAATGTACAATAGATATTAATGTAAATGAATACATAAATCTTAAAACGAGTGAAACTTACATTGAATATGCAAAAAGCTTGAAACGAACAAAAATCACTACGAACAAGAGTTTGGGTATCGCCTCCTTCTCTCACTGTAAAAGTCTAAAACCTACTCCGTCATTAGTAGGAATGACCTATCGACTCCCATGAGTACAAGATTCAGCCAATCAGAGGGCTAGATTCCAACGAGTACAAAACCAGACCCTCTTTCTAGACCAATCAGAGAGTCGGAAATACTGCGAGTACAAGATCAATGCCCCCTTTTTCAAGGTCGATTTATTTGTTGTTGTTTGGCCAAGTGTAATGACACGAGAACTTTATTTACATAATCGCTAGGGGGAATGTATTGATCTAGGGGAGAAAATTTCCGAGAACTTGATTTACATAATCGAGGGGAATGTATTGATTTACGAAAGGGGAATTAAGAAACAAATATGGCTTCTTTGATCTTAGGTCTGAGGGATAAAGGGTCTTTAGGTCAGAGAGAAAAATTAATATTCTGTTTTAAAATATGGCTTCATTGATCCTTAGTGTCAGGAATTAGAAATGACATCACTTTTTATCTTGGAATTATGCGGGAGTCTAAAGAGATAGAAAAATCCTTTTTTTAAATACGGCTTCTTTGATCTTTAAGTCAGAGACATAAATTGATATTATATCGAAACCTTAATAGTGTAGCTAGGAACATCTATGAGATGAAGAGATTAACGCGGGACAGGGTTTCCTAGGAATTTCAAATGTGACAGCGCAGGGGTGCCAAACAAAAGGAACACGCAGAAATTGCGTTTATGGATTATATGGGCGAAATAGTTTTGAGACATTTTAGAAGATGATTTAAGCGAAACCGTTTGAGGCATTTTAGAAGATGATTTAGAAGATGATTTGAGGGTGAAACTCTGTGGTCGTTATAATACACAAGTTCCTTTTGAACAGTGTTGTGAGGTCCCCCACCCCAACAACCCCCCGCCCCACCAAAAGGCCCCCGGGCCCCCAAAGCCCCTCTCCCCTGAGCCCCAAAGGCCCCCGAGCCCCCATTTTTAATATTTTTTTTTTGCACTAGACACATAGAAGGGCCCCCACATTTCAAAAAGCTTTATTATATCTTTTCAGAACAAGTTCTTTACGTAATGTCCCTCTTAAATCCCCTTTACAAGTTGAAGTACTCATCGTTTTCCACACAACTTTACTTTAAGGCTTTTTGAATACCCCAACGGCAAACAATACTTTTCAAAAGGCTTTTTTATATTATTTCAGAACAAGTTCTTTACGTAATGTCCCTCCTAAGCCAATTTTACAACTTGAAGTACTCATATTTTTCACCCACAACAGTACTTTATGGCTTTTTGAATATCCCATCACCAAGCAATACTTTCAAAAGGCTTTTTATATCTTTTCAGAACAAAAATCATACACAATACAGAACAAATCATAAACATACACAATTTTCTCTTAGAAATAATATTTTTCATCAGTGATAACACTTTTTCTGTTCGAACTAGCAAGTTTATTACCAAAGATACCAAATTTTTTCTTAGAAGTGACATTTTTTTTATTGTGATATCAACTTTTCTGTCAGAAGTAGCAAGTTCTGCTTAACACTAACAAACCTTCTCATCAAAATAATGACATTTTACCTTAATACTAACTTACTTTTACTGAACACACACAAATTTCTCTTAGAAATAATATTTTTCATCAGTGATAACACTTTTTCTGTTCGAACTAGCAAGTTTTCTACCAAAGATACCAAATTTTTTCTTAAAAATAACATTTTTTTACTGTTATAACAACTTTTCTGTCAGAAGTAGCAAGTTCTGCTTAACACTAACAAACTTTCTCATCAAAGTTACGACATTTTACCTTAATACTAACATACTTTTACTTAACACACACAAATTTATCTTAGAAATAATATTTTTCATCAGTGATAACACTTTTTTTTCGAACTAGCAAGTTTTCTACCAAAGATACCAAATTTTTTCTTAGAAGTAAAATTTTTTTATTCTGATAACAACTTTTATGTCAAAAGTACCAAGTTCTAATTAACACTAACAAACCTTCTCATCAAAGTAACGACATCTTATCTTTTTACTAAAATACTTTTACTGAACACACACAAATTTATCTTAGAAATAATATTTTTGATCAGTGATACCACTTTTTCTGTTCGAACTAGCAAGTTTTCTACCAAAGATACCAAATTTTTTCTTAGAATTAAAATTTTTTTGATTGTGATAACAACTTTTCTGTCAGAAGTAGCAAGTTTTGCTTAACACTAACAAACCTTCTCATCAAAGTAACGACATTTTACCTTAATAATAACATACTTTGACTGAACACACACAAATTTCTCTTAAAAATAATATTTTTCAAAGGTGATAACTCTTTCTCTGTTCGAACTAGCAAGTTTTCTGTCAAAGACACAAAATTTTGCCTTAGAAGTAACATTTTTTTTATTGTGATAACAACTTTTCTGTCAGAAGTAGCAAGTTTTGCTTAACACTAACAAACCTTCACATCAAAGTAACGACATTTTACCTTAATTCTAACTTATTTTTACTGAGCATACATACATTTCTCTTAGAAATAATATTTTTCATCAGTGATAACACTTTTTCTGTTCGAACAAGCAAGTTTTCTGTTACAGACACCAATTTTTTTCTTAGAAGTAACATTTTTTTATTGTGATAACAACTTTTTTATCAGAAGTAGAAAGTTCTTCTTAACACTAACAAACTTTCTCATCAAAGTAACGACATTTTACGATAAAACTAACATACTTTTAATGAACACACACAAATTTCTCTTAGAAATAATATTTTTCATCAGTGATAACACTTTTTCTGTTCGAACTAGCAAGTTTTCTGCCAAAGATACCAAATTTTTTCTTAGAAGTAACATTTTTTTATTGTGATAACAGCTTTTCTGTCAGAAGTAGCAAGTTCTACTTAACACTAACAAACCTTCTCGTCAAAGTAATGACATTTTATCTTAATACTAACATACTTTTACTGAACACACACAAATTTCACTTAGAAATAATATTTTTCATAAATTATAACACTTTTTCTGTTCGAACTAGCAAGTTTTCTACCAAAGATACCAAATTTTTTCTTAGAAGTAACATTTTTTGACTGTGATAACAACTTTTCTGACAGATGGAGCAAGTTTTGCTTAACACTAACAAATCTTCTCATCAAAGTAACGACATTTTACCTTAATACTAACATACTTTTACTGAACACACACAAATTTATCTTAGAAATAATATTTTTCATCAGTGATAACACTTTATCTGTTCGAAATAGCAACTTTTCTACCAAAGATACCCAATTTTTTCTTAGAAGTAACATTTTTTTTATTGTAATAACAACTTTTCTGTCAGAAGTAGCAAGTTATGCTTAACACTAACAAACCTTCTGATCAAAGTAATGACATTTTACCTAAATACTAACATACTTTTACTGAACACACACAAATTTCACTTAGAAATAATATTTTTCATCAGTGATAACACTTTTTCTGTTCGAACTAGCAAGTTTTCTACCAAAGATACCGAATTTGTACTTAGAAGTAACATTTTTTTATAGTGATAACAATTTTTCTGTCAGAAGTAGCAAGTTCTGCTTAACACTAACAAACCTTCTCGTCAAAGTAACGACATTTTACCTTAATACTAACATAATTTTACTGAACACTCACAAATTTATCTTAGAAGTAATATTTTTCATCAGTGATAACACTTTTTCTGTTCAAACTAGCAAGTTTTCTACCAAAGATACCAAATTTTCAACTTCAGTTCAGATTTTTCTCAAAGAGATGAAAAAAATTTAAATTAATACTCCAAATTTTTCGTAGTAGATTGAAAAGGTCAAGTTCACTTCTGATTTTTACCAAACAAGAAAATTCAATTCTAATTTCTCCGGAAAAAGTGCAAGATCTCCCAATCTACTTGTAAGTTCAATAAGACATAATGAAATTTAAAATTCTGTTCTAAATTTTTCCGTAGTAGATAGAAAAAGCTATATTATAGTTACGAATATTTGCTATGAAGCTAAAAAGTGCTACTTCAATTTTAAATTTTCTCAATGAAGTGAAAAAAAAAAGTTCAACTTAGTTCTAATAGTTGTGAATATTTTCCCGGAAGAAGAAAAGTTCAACTTCGATTCTGAATTTTCTCAATGAAAAAGAAATAAGTTATTGATCAATTCTATTTTCCCAAAATAATATAAAAATTTTCCACTTCACTTCAGATTTTTTTCAAAGAGATGAAAAAATTTAAAATAATGTTCCAAATTTTTCATAGAAAATAGAAAATTTCAAGTTCACTTCTAAATTTTACCAAAGAACACAATTATATTCTAATTTCTCCAGAGAAAATGCAAATCTTCCACTCCAGTTTTAAGTTCACCAAGACATAAAGAAATTTAAAGTTCTGTTCTAAATTTTTCCGTAGTAGATAGAAAAAGCTATATTATAGTTACGAATATTTGCTATGAAGCTAAAAAGTGCTACTTCAATTTAAAATTTTCTCAATGAAGTGAAGAAAAAGTTCAACTTCGATTCTGAATTTTCTCAATGAAAAGAAATAAGTTATTGATCAATTCTATTTTTCCAAAATAATATAAAAATTTTCCACTTCAATTGAGATTTTTCCCAAATACATGAAAAAATTTAAAATACTGTTCCAAATTTTTCATTGAAGATAGAAAATTTCAAGTTCTCTTCTGAATTTTACCAAAGAACGCACTTCAATTTTAATTTCTCCAGAGAAAATAAAAAGCTTCCAATTCAGTTCTTATTTCCCCAAAGACACAAAAATTAAAGTTCCAATTCTAAATTTTACCGTAGAAGATAGAAAAAGGTTTACCTTAGATGCGAATAATTACCATGAAGATACAAAGTTCTGTTTTGATTCAGAATTTACTCAAGGAAGAGAAATAAGCTATTGATCAATTCTATTTTTCAAAAGGATATAAAAATTTTCCACTTCACTTCAGATTTTTCCCAAAGAGATGAAAAAATTTAAAATAATATTCCAAATTTTTCATAGAAGATATAAAAGTTCCAGTTCTCTTCAGAATTTTACCAAAGAACACAATTCAATTCTAATTTCTCCAGAGAATATAAAAATTTTCAACTTCAATTTTATCTTCACCAAGATATAAAGACATTTAAAATCCTTTTCTATAGATTCTCTTAGTAGATAGGAAAAGCTATACCATAGTTGTGAATATTTTCCCGGAAGAAGAAAAGTTCAACTTCGATTCTGAATTTTCTCAACGAAAAAGAAATAAGTTATTGATCAATTATATTTTCCCAAAATAATATAAAAATTTTCCACTTCACTTCAGATTTTTCTCAAAGAGATGAAAAATTTGAAATACTGTTCCAAATTTTTCATAGAAGATAGAAAAGTTCAAGTTCTCTTCTGAATTTTACCAAAAAAGACAATTAAATTCTATTTTCTCCAGAAAAAATAAAAAGCTTCCACTTCAGTTTTAAGTTCACCAAGACATAAAAAATTTAAAGTTCAGTTCTAAATTTTTCCGTAGAAGATAGGAAAAATTATACTATGATTGTGATTATTTTCTATGAAGATAAAAAGTTTCACTTTAATTATAAATTTTCTTAAATTCAGTTCCGACTTTTCTCAAAGAGATGAAAAAATTTTAAGTTCTGTTCCAAATATTTTCCCGAAAGAAGAAAAGTTCAACTTCGATTCTGAATTTTCTCAATGAAAATGAAATAAGTTATTGATCAATTCTATTTTCCCAAAATAACATAAAAATTTTCTCCTTCAGTTCAAGTTTTTCTCAAAGAGACAAAAATATTTAAAATACTGCTCCAAATTTTTCAAAAAAAAAAGAAAAGTTCAAGTTCTCTTCTGAATTTTACCAAAGACCACATTTCAATTCTACTTTCTCCAGAGAAAATAAAAATCTTCTACTTCAGTTTTAAGTTCACCCAAGACATAAGAAATTTAAAGTTCAGTTCTAAATTTTTCCGTAGAAGATAGGAAAAGTTATACTATGATTGTGATTATTTTCCATGAAGATAAAAAGTTTCACTTTAATTCTAAATTTTCTTAAATTCAATTCCGACTTTTCACAATGAGATGAAAAATTTAAAGTTCTGTTCCAAAATTTTCATAGAAGATAGGAAAAGTTATACTTTGATCGTGGATATTCAAGTTCTCTTCTGAATTTTACCAAAGAACACAATTCAATTCTAATTTCTCCAGAGAAAATAAAAAGCTTCCACTTCAGTTTTAAGTTCACCAAGACAGAAAAAATTTAAAGTTCAGTTCTAAATTTTTCCGTAGAAGATAGGAAAAGTTATACTATGATTGTGATTATTTTCCATGAAGATAAAAAGTTTCACTTTAGTTCTATATTTTCTTAAATTCAGTTCTGATTTTTCTCACAGAGATGAAAAAATTTAAAGTTCTGTTCAAAATTTTTCATAGAAGATAGGAAAAGTTATACTTTGATTGTGAATATTCTTCATGAAGATATGGAGCTCCACTTTAATTCTGAGTTTTCTCGAAGAAGTGTTAAATTTTCAAGTTCTCTTCTGAATTTTCTTAGAGAAGAGAAAAAAGTTAGCTCATTTCTGAAATTTACCAATGAAAATGAAAAAGCTTCCATTTCAGTTCATAATTTCTCAAAGACATAAAAAATTTAAAGTTCAGTTCTAAATTTTTCCGTAGAAGATAGGAATGGTTATACTGTGATTGTGATTATTTTCCGTGAAGATAAAAAGTTTCACTTTATTTCTAATTTTTATTAAATTCAGTTCGTTCATCTAACCACCAAAAACAATAGGTTAGGTTAGGTTAGGTATAGATAAATATTAATAAATAAATAGAAACATTTCTCCATGTTTAAGTTAGATTAGTTTAGGTTAACTTATCATGAGCGCTCATGATAAGCTAACCTAACCTAACTTAAACATGGTACAAAGTTGACCTGGGGGGATTTTCCGGCAAGTATGGTTAGGTTAGGTTAGGATAGATCAAGTTAGGTTAGGTTAACTTAGGTTAGGTTAGCCTACGGACGCGCACGTACGTAGGCCAACCTAACCTAACTTAACTTAACCTAACCTAACTTAATCTAGCCTAACCTAACCTAACCAAACTCGCCGGAAAATCCCCCAGGTCGACTTTTACCATGTTTAAGTTAGGTTAGGTTAGCTTATCATGAATGCTCATGATAAGTTAACCTAACCTAACTTAAACATGGAGAAATGTTTTTATTTATTTATCAATATTTATTTATAGCTAACCAAACCTAACCTATTGTTTTTGGAGGTTAGATGAACGAACTGAATTTAATAAAAATTAGAAATAAAGTGAAACTTTCTATCTTCACGGAAAATAATCACAATCACAGTATAACCATTCCTATCTTCTACGGAAAAATTTAGAACTGAACTTTAAATTTGTTATGTCTTTGAGAAATTATGAACTGAAATGGAAGCTTTTTCATTTTCATTGGTAAATTTCAGAATTGAGCTAACTTTTTTCTCTTCTCTAAGAAAATTCAGAAGATTACTTGAACATTTTGCACTTCTTCGAGAAAACTCAGAATTAAAGTGGAGCTCCATATCTTCATGAAGAATATTCACAATCAAAGTATAACTTTTCCTATCTTCTATGAAAAATTTGGAACAGAACTTTAAATTTTTTCATCTCTTTGAGAGAAGTCAGAACTGAATTTAAGAAAATTTAGAATTAAAGTGAAACTTTTTATCCTCATGGAAAATAATCACAATCATAGTATAACTTTTCCTATCTTCTACGGAAAAATTTAGAACTGAACTTTAAATTTTTTATGTCTTGGTGAACTTAAAACTGAAGTGGAAGCTTTTTTATTTTCTCTGTAGAAATTAGAATTGAATTGTGTTCTTTGGTAAAATTCAAAAGAGAACTTGAATATTCACGATCAAAGTATAAATTTTCCTATCTTCTATGAAAAATTTGGAACAGAACTTTAAATTTTTTCATCTCTTTTTGAAAAGTCGGAACTGAATTTAAGAAAATTTAGAATTAAAGTGAAACTTTTTATCTTCATGGAAATTAATCACAATCATAGTATAACTTTTCCTATCTTCTACGGAAATATTTAGAACTGAACTTTAAATTTTTTATGTCTTGGTGAACTTAAAACTGAAGTGGAAGCTTTTTATTTTCTGTGGAGAAATTAGAATTGAATTGTGTTCTTTGGTAAAATGCAGAAGAGAACTTGAACTTTTCTATCTTCTATGAAAAATTTGGAACAGTATTTTAAATTTTTTCATCTCTTTGAGGAAAATCTGAACTGAAGGGGAAAATTTTTATATTATTTTGGGAAAATAGAATTGATCAATAACTTATTTCATTTTCATTGAGAAAATTCCGAGTCGAAGTTGAACTTTTCTCCTTCCGGGAAAATATTTGGAACAGAACTTTAAAATTTTTCATCTCTTTGAAAAAAGTCGGAACTGAATTCAAGAAAATTTAGAATTAAAGTGAAATTTTTTATCTTCATAGAAAATAATCACAATCATAGTATAACTTTTCCTATCGTCTACGGAAAAATTTAGAACTGAACTTTAAATTTTTTATGTCTTGGTGAACTTAAAACTGAAGTGGAAGCTTTTTATTTTTTCTGGAGAAAAAAGAATTGAATTGTGTTCTTTGGTAAAATTCAGAAGAGAACTTGAACTTTTCTATCTTCTATAAAAAATTTGGAACAGTATTTTAAATTTTTCATCTCTTTGAGAACAATCTGAACTGAAGTGGAAAATGTTTATGTTATTTGGGGAAAATAGAATTGATCAATAACTTTTCTTTTTCATTGAGAAAATTCAGTATCGTAGTTGAACTTTTCGTCTTCCGGGAAAATATTTACAACTATGGTATAGCTTTTTTCTATCTACTAGGTAAAAATTTAGAATAGAACTTTAAATTTCTTTTTGTCTTGGTGAAAGTAAAACTGAAGTGGAAAATTTTTATTTTTTCTGGAGAAATTAGAATTGAATTGTGTTCTTTGGTAAAATTCAGAAGTGAACTTGAATTTTTCTATCTTCTATGAAAAATTTGGAACTTTATTTTAAATTTTTTCATCTCTTTGGGAAAAATCTGAAGTGAAGTGGAAAATTTTTATATTATTTGGAAAAATAGAATTGAACAATAACTTATTTCTTTTCATTGAGAAAATTTAGAATTAAAGTGGAACTTTTTATCTTCAAGGTAAGTATTCGCATCTAAGGTATAAGTTTTTCTATCTTCTACGGTAAAATTTAAAATTGGAACTCTAATTTTTCTGTCTTTGGTGAAATAAGAACTGAAGTTGAAGCTTTTTCTTTTCTCTGGTAAAATTAGAATTCAAATGTGTTCTTTGGTAAAATTCAGAAGAGAACTTAAACTTTTCTATCTTCAATGAAAAATTTGGAACAGTATTTTAAATTTTGTCATCTCTTTGAGAAAGATCTGAGTTGATGCGGAAAATTTTTATATTATTTTGGAAAAATACAATTGATCAATAACTTATTTCTTTTCATTGAGAAAATTCAGAATCGAAGTTGAACTTTTTGTTCACTTCATTGAGAAAATTTAAAATTGAAGTAGAACTTTTTATCTTCTTAGCAAATATTCGCAACTATAATATAGCTTTTTCTATCTACTACGGAAAAATATAGAACATAACTTTAAATTTCTTTATGTCTTGGTGAACTTAAAACTGGAGTGGAAGATTTGCATTTTCTCTGGAGAAATTAGAATTGAATTGTGTTCTTTGGTAAAATTCAGAAGTGAACTTGAACTTTTCTATTTTCTATGAAAAATTTGGAACATTATTTTACATTTTTTCATCTCTTTGACAAAAATCTGAACTGAAGTGGAAAATTTGGTATCTTTGGTAGAAAACTTGCTAGTTTGAACAAAAAAAGTGTTATCACTGATGAAAAATATTGCTTCCAAGATAAATTTGTGTGTGTTCAGTGAAAGTATGTTAGTATTAAGGTAAAATGTCGTTCCTTTGATGAGAAGATTTGTTAGTGCTAAGAAAAACTTGCTACTTCTGACAGAAAAGTTGTTATCACAATCAAAAATGTTACTTCTATAAAGACATTTAGTATCTCTGGTAGAAAACTTGCTAGTTCGAACAGAAAAAGTGTTATAACTTATGAAAAATATTATTTCTAAGTGAAATTTGTGTGTGTTCATTAAAGTATGTTAATATTAAGATAAAATGTCATTACTTTGATGAGAAGGTTTGTTAGTGTTAAGCAGAACTTGCTACTTCTGACAGAAAAGTTTTTATTACAATAAAAAAATGTTACTTCTAAGAAAAAATTTGGTATCTTTGGTAGAAAAGTTGCTAGTTCGAACAGAAAAAGTGTTATCACTGATGAAAAATATTATTTCTAAGATAAATTTGTGTGTGTTCAGTAAAAGTATGTTAGTATTAAGGTAAAATGTCGTTACTTTGATGAGAAGATTTGTTAGTGTTAAGCAAAACTTGCTACTTCTTTCAGAAAAGTTGTTATCACAGTCAAAAAATGTTACTTCTAAGAAAAAATTTGGTATCTCTGGTAGAAAACTTGCTAGTTCGAACAGAAAAAGTGTTATCACTGATGAAAAATATTATTTCTAAGAGAAATTTGTTTTTTTTTATTAAAATTATTTTAGAATTAAGGTAAAATGTCGTTACTTTGATGATAATGTTTTTTAGCGTTAAGTAAAGCTTACTAGTTCTGACATAAAAGTTGCTATCATAATCAACAAAATGTTATTTCTAAAACAAAGAGTTCTATCTTTGATAGAAAAGTTACTAGTTCGAACAGAAAAAGTGTTATCGCTGATAAAAAATGTTATTTCTAAGAGAAATTTGTGTGTGTTCAATAAAAGTATGTTAGTTTTAAGGTAAAATGTCGTTACTTTGATGTGAAGGTTTGTTAGTGTTAAGCAGAACTTGCTACTTCTGTCTGAAAAGTTGTTATCACACTAAAAAAATGTTACTTCTAAGAAAAAATTTGGTATCTTTGACAGAAAACTTGCTAGTTCGAACAGAGAAAGTGTTATCACTGATGAAAAATATTATTTATACGAGTAATTTGTGTTTATTCAATAAAATTATGTTAGTTTTCAAGTAAAATGTCGTTACTTTGATGTGAAGGTCTGTTAGTGTTAAGCAAAACTTGTTACTTATGACAGAAAAGTTGTTATTACAATCAAAAAAATGTTACTTCTAAGAAAAAATTTTGTGTCTTTGACAGAAAACTTGCTAGTTCGAACAGAGAAAGTGTTATCATTGATGACATATATTATTTCTAAGAGAAATTTGTGTGTGTTCAGTAAAAGTAAGTTAGTATTACAGAAAAGTTGTTATCACTGAGAGAAAAGTTGTTATCACAATAAAAAAATGTTACTACTGAGAAAAAATTTTGTATCTTTGGTAGAAAACTTGCTAGTTCGCACTTGCTAGTTTATTGTTATCACAATAAAAAAATGTTACTTCTAAGAAATTATTTGGTATCTTTGGCAGAAAACTTGCTAGTTCGAACGGAAAAAGTGTTATCACTGATGAAAAATATTATTTCTAAGAGAAATTTGTGTGTGTTCATTAAAAGTATGATAGTATTAAGGTAAAATGTCATTACTTTGATGAGAAGGTTTTTTAGTGTTAAGCAGAACTTGCTACTTCTGACAGAAAAGTTGTTATCACGATAAAAAAAATGTTACTTCTAAGAAAAAATTTGGCATCTTTGGTAGAAAACTTGCTAGTTCGAAAAGAAAAAGTGTTATCACTGAGGAAAAATATTATTTCTAAGATAAATTTGTGTGTGTTCAGTAAAAGTATTTTAGTATAAGGGTAAAATATCGTTACTTTGATGTGAAGGTTTGTTAGTGTTAAGCAAAAGTTGCTACTTCTGACAGAAAAGTTGTTATCACAATCAATAAATGTTACGTCTAAGAAAAAATTTGGTATCTTTGGTAGAAAACTTGCTAGTTCGAACAGAAAAGTGTTATCACTGATGAAAAATATTATTTCTAAGAGAAATTTGTATGTGTTCAGTCAAAGTATGTTAGAATTAAGGTAAAATATCGTTACTTTGATGAGAAGATTTGTTAGTGTTAAGCAGAATTTAATACTTGTGAAAGAAAAGTTGTTATCACAATAAAAAAATATCGGTTCTACGATAATAATATGTATCTTCGGTAAAAAAGTTGCTAGTTCCAACAGAAAATGGGTTATAACTGATGAAAAATATTATTTATAATATAAATTTGTGTGTGTTCAGTAAACATTTGGTGGCAATAAAGAAGATTGTTGTTACTTTGATGCACATTTAAAATACATGTGATTTTATTAATAATATTTGATTTTTTTTCTGAAAAGATATAAAAAGCCTTTTAAAAGTATTGCTTGGTGATGGGTTATTCAAAAAGCCATAAAGTAGAGTTGTGGGTGAAAAGGACGAGTACTTCAAGTAGTAAAATTGGTTTAGGAGGGACATTACGTAAAGAATATATTCTGAAATAATATAAAAAAGCCTTTTGAAAAGTATTGCTTGGCGTTGGGGTTCAAAAAGCCTTAAAGTAAAATTGTGTGGAAAAAGAGGAGTACTTCAACTTGTAAAGGGGATTTAAGAGGGACATTACGTAAAGAACTTGTTCTGAAAAGATATAATAAAGCCTTTTGAAATGTGGGGGCCCTTCTATGTGTCTAATGCACATAAAACATATTAAAAATGGGGGCTCGGGGGCCTTTGGGGCTCGGGGGCCTTTGGGGGCCCGGGGGTCTTTGGTGGGGCGGGGGGTTCCTTTGGGGTTGGGTTCAGAGCCCTTTGGGGCTGAGAAAGGGGGGGGGTTGTTGGGGTAGGGGACCTCACAACATTGTTCAAACGGAACTTGTGTATTATAACGACCACAGAGTTTCACCCTCAAATCATCTTATAAATCATCTTCTAAAATCATCTTCTAAAATGCCTCAAATGGTTTAGCTTAAATTATCTTCTAAAATGTCTCAAAACGGTTTCGCCCAAATAATCCCTAAACGTAATTTCTGTGTGATCCTTTTGTTTGGCATCCCTGCGCTGTCAAATTTGAAATTCCTAGGAAACCCTTTCCCACGTTAATCTCTTCATCTCATAGATGTTCCTAGCTACACTATTAAGGTTTCGATAGAATATCAATTTATCCCTCTGACTTAAAGATCAAAGAAGCCGTATTTAAAAAAAGAATTTTTCTATCTCTTTAGACTCTCGCATAATTGCAAGATAACAAGTGATGTCATTTCTAATTCCTGACACTAAAGATGAATGAAGCCATATTTAAAATAGAATATTAATTTTTCTCTCTGACCTAAAGACCATTTATCCCTCCGACCTAAGATCAATGAAGCCATATTTGTTTCTTAATTCCCCTTTCGTAAATCAGTAATTCCCCTCGATTATGTAAATCAAGTTCTCGAAAATTCTCTCCCCTCGATCAATACATTCCCCCTAGCGATTATGTAAATAAAGTTCTCGTGTCATTACACTTGGCCAAACAACAACAAATAAATCGACCTTGAAAAAGGGGGCATTGATCTTGTACTCGCAGTATTTCCGACTCCCTGATTGGTCTTGAAAGAGGGTGTGGTTTTGTACTCGTTGGAATCTAGCCCTCTGATTGGCTGAATATTGTACTCATGGGAGTCGATAGGTCATTCCTACTGTCATTGGCGCTTTATTTGAAAACTATATGCGTCTTGAACAGTCTTGGAAAGTCTAAACAACATCAAATTGAATATTTGATATCTAATGATATTATTTGTTGAAAGATCCATCAGTTCAAGAATTTATTTCTCTCTAAATTTATCTTTATTTTCAATGCTGTAAGTAAGCAGCCAACAATAAATGAGTAGACCAAAATAACTGCCGGGAGTCAACAGGGATTGGGTTGCCATTTCTACCACCCCCTTCCTCAAAATTAATTTTATATTTATCTGAAAGCTCAACGATAGTTAAAATGCCTAGACATTAAAATGCACTCTTTGACCCCCCCCCCCCCACCTACAAAATGATCTACTGCTACTCCTTCATGATAGTTGATTCACTTACAAATCACTGTGTATAGTTTCATTAAACTTGAATCAAATCAGCTTAGTTAAGTGGATCATTAAAATAAATGTCAGGAAATTTGTACACAATAGGAAAGGAGCTATCACCCAGAAGCAACGTTATTCAGGCTTAGTCTGAATGAAGCTTTAAATGAAATTGATTGAAGCTTTTAGTTCCACGAAACCATAATTAAAAGAAGCTTTTAGCTAATTCAGTTTAGATAAATGAAGCCTTAAAATTAATGTCAGAAACATTTTTCTACAAGAAGAAAGGAGCTATCACCCAGCAAAAAACCAACAAAGAGAAAAATCTCTAAAAAAAAACAAAAAAAAAAAAAAAAAAAAAACGCGACTGTGGCCAGTGGAGAGAAAAGGAAAACAACAGAAACAAAACAACGCGGATATTTCGCCTGTATACAAACAAGGCGTATTCAGCACGAAAGACAAAAAAAAAAAAAAAAAAAAAAAGATAAAAAAAAAAACCAAAAAAACCACCACAAAAAAAAAAAAAACAACAAAAATGTAAAAACGGCGCAAACAAAAACACGTAGGGAAAAGATGCTAAAATAGAGTTACTTCAGTGAGGACACCATATTAAATGATTAAAAATAAAAAAAAACTGTATATTACTTTAATTATTCAGTAGATAAATAATACATTGTTTTTCGATTAAAGTCGCACCTCGTTTTGGTCTAGCTGGTAGGCTAAAACAGTCCCCTGGTGATTATTTAAAAGGTTTACTCCCTTATTGACAGTTGATTCATTCTTTAGAAGGTTATCATAAATTGGGTCAATATTTAAACTACCCGTATCCCTATTTATGGAAAGGTTAGCAAACGTATGTTTTTTAATTTCTATGGCTTCACTGGCCCATTGGGTGTACCCCTTATCATTAGAAATAGCCAAGGCTTCATCAAATTTTACAAAATGATCTGGTTGAAGCCAAATATGCTCTGCTAAAGCTGAAACGAAAGTTTCTGGAGGCTTGCTTAATTGTAGGGTTTTTTCTATTGAATTACGGTGTTCAATAAACCTTTCAACAAATTGTTGGTGAGTCCTACCAATATAGAACTTCCCACAAGAACACGGAATTTTATACACCCCACTTACTAAATTTCCCCGAGTTAAATCCTTACAAGAACTAAAAAAACTACCCATTGGACTCAGCGATTGGAAACATGTATCAATACCAAATTTAAGTAAAACCCGTGAAAGTTTCTCCCCCAAACCAGGTACATATGGTAATGAAATGAAGCTTTTTGATACAACTAAATCTAAAGACTGAGAAACCTCAATAACCCTACTACTATGTTTGGCCCGTCTATTTTCAATTATTTTATCAATGAACTTAATAGGATAACTATTACAAAATAAAATATCCCTCAAGTATAACAATTCTGAATCCAGAAACTCCTGGGAACAGATTTTAAAGGCTCTATCCACTAGTGAAATTACAACCCCCCCTTTTCACAGACATAGGGTGGCAAGAATGAAAATTTAAATACCTATCATTGTGCGTATGTTTTCTGTAATTCGAGAAAAGTAAATGGAAATCCCTTTTAATTAATAAAATATCCAGAAAAGGTAATTTATTATTATCCTCAAATTCAACTGTAAATTTAATATTATTATCAAAACTATTTAAATGCTTACAAAAAAGGTCTAAGGAGTCCAACCCATGTTTCCAAACGCAGACCACATCATCCATGAACCTACCCCAGAAGCAAGGGGAGATTCTAAAACTGTTTATAGCGGAGGTTTCAATGGCATCTATGAATAGATTTGCCAATAAAGGAGAAAGAGAAGCCCCCATAGGTAAACCAAAAATTTGTCTATAAAACTCCCCTCGAAAACCAAAATAAAAAGAAAATTCATTTATCAGCATAATTAGTTTCATAATGACATCAATATCCAAACTGGCTAACGTCACATCTTGTATTAAATCAAAGTGTTTTTCTAATTTACTTTTTAAATTATCCTCGCACTTTTTTAAATCACAATTTGAATACATGGACACAACATCAAAACTGCAAAGAATTGAAGTCTCCTCCAACGTGAAATTGCACAATTTATTAGTAAGATCAGTCGAATTTTTTAAATATGATTTTTGTGTTCCCAAAAGTGGACGTAAAGCTACCGACAACCATTTTCCTAATTTTGAAACAGGTGACAGACAAGTTGACACAAAGGGGCGGAGGGGGGATACAGTCTTATGAATCTTAGGTAGACCATAGATCTTGGGTGCCGAACAACCCCTAGGATAATATTTCTTATAAAACTGTGGGGTAATGTGAAAATTATTTTTCATTGACTCTAATTCCTTTCTTGTTGATTTTACATATTTATCTGTAAGATCAAAATCAAGTTTTTTGTATGTAATAGTGTTCAAAATAATGGATTTCATTTGATTATTATAATCTTCAGTGTTCATAATTACGATCGTGTTTCCCTTATCGGCTCTGGTGATATTAAGGAATTTATCCTTTTTCAAATCAGAAAGGATTTTAATGTCATTTTTTTGTAAAATGTCTTTACAAATGAAGTTCATATTAAAGGTGTTTAGTTTTCTTACGATCTCAGCTCTGAGTTCTTGAGGAGTATCAACCTTATCTATAGAAGCCATAATTCCTGATTCCACCTTTGAAATTATTTTTGAATAGGAGACTGGTGTTGGAAAACAGAACTTAGAACCTTTCGACAAAACGGCCTCCTGTTGAATATTAAGAGGCTTAGAAGACAAATTCTTAATTGCTGGACCCAGACAATGACGAGGATAAAAAACATCTGAATCTTGGAAATTCTCAAACAAAAGTTTATTAAACTTGTCAAACAAACGAACCTTTAACAAATGAAAATCAAGGCGAAGATATCTAGTGGCAATTTCCTTAATTCTTATAAAAATATCAGATGGAAGGTTACTTATTAAAAAGTTTTAAACATAATTTAAGTCATTAGACAGTTGAAAACGTCTCTGTTTTTGTTCATAAATTACGTAATTTAAAGCTATTAGGCTTAATTTATTTTTTAATTTTGTTTCATTTTCAGTTCCAAAATTGGTACATATTTTAAAAGATTTCGGAATCACTGATTCCTTCTTGCAATTTTTTAAGAACATTTGTTGATTTAATAAATTTGCATGTTTTTTTAACTAAAGACAAATAATAATTGACAGAAGATGATAATTGTTGCCCTTAAAATTGACTAATGAAAGATCTTAAGCCTAACCGGCAAGCAATGACAAAAAACAAAAAACGATAAAAATCTCTAAAAAAAACAAACAAACGAGACTGTGGCCAGTGGAGATAAAAGGACAACAACAGAAACAAAACAACGCGGATATTTCGCCTTTATACAAACAAAGCGTCTTCAGCACTAAAGAAACAAAAAAAAAAAAAAAAAAAAAAAAATAAAAAAAAAAAACAAAAAAAACACCACCAAAAAAAAAAAAAAAAAAATGTACAAAAGGCGCAAACAAAACCACGTAGGGAAAAGATGCTAAAATATAGTTAATTCAGTGAGGACACCAGAATAACTGTGGAAAAATATAAAAAAAACTCTAAATTACTTTAATTATTCAGTTGCGAAATAATCCTTTTGTTAGCTATTACTGAAGCAAATCGTTTTGGTCTAACAGGTAAAATAGTCCCCTGGTGATTATTTAAAATCTTTACTCCCTTATTGACAATTGATTCACTCTTTAGAAGGTTATCATAAATTGGGTCAATATTTAAATTACCCGTGTCCCTATTTATGGAAAGGTTAGCACACATATGTTTTTTAATTTCTATGGCTTCCCTGGCCCAGTGGGTGTACCCCTTATCATTAGAAATAGCCAAGGCTTCATCAAATTTTACAAAATGGTCTGGTTGAAGCCAAATATGCTCTGCTAAAGCTGAAACGAAAGTTTCTGGAGGCTTGCTTAATTGTAGGGTTTTTTCTATTGAATTACGGTGTTCAATAAACCTTTCAACAAATTGTTGGTGAGTCCTACCAATATAGAACTTCCCACAAGAACACGGAATTTTATACACCCCACTTACTAAATTTCCCCGAGTTAAATCCTTACCAGAACTAAAAAAACTACTCATTGGCCTCAGCGATTGGAAACATGTATCAATACCAAATGTACGTAAAACCCGTGAAAGTTTCTCCCCCAAACCAGGTACATATGGTAATGAAATGAAGCTTTTTGATACAACTAAATCTAAAGACTGAGAAACCTCAATAACCCTACTACTATGTTTGGCCCGTCTATTTTCAATTATTTTATCAATGAACTTAATTTGATAACTATTACAAAATAAAATATCCCTCACGTATAACAATTCTGAATCCAGAAATTCCTGGGAACAGATTTTAAAGGCTCTATCCACTAGTGAAATTACAACCCCCCTTTTCACCGACCTAGGGTGGCAAGAATGAAAATTTAAATACCTATCATTGTGCGTAGGTTTTCTGTAAATCGAGAAAAGTAAATGGAAATCCCTTTTAATTAATAAAATATCCAGAAAAGGTAATTTATTATTATCCTCAAATTCAACTGTAAATTTAATATTATTATCAAAACTATTTAAATGCTTACAAAAAAGGTCTAAGGAGTCCAACCCATGTTTCCAAACGCAGACCACATCATCCATGAACCTACCCCAGAAGCAAGGGGAGATTCTAAAACTGTTTATAGCGGAGGTTTCAATGGCATCTATGAATAGATTTGCCAATAAAGGAGAAAGAGAAGCCCCCATAGGTAAACCAAAAATTTGTCTATAAAACTCCCCTCGAAAACCAAAATAAAAAGAAAATTCATTTACCAGAATAATTAGTCTCATACTGACTTCTATATCCAGACTGGCTAAAGTCACATCTTGTATTAAATCAAAATATTTTTCTAATTTACTTTTTAAAATCTCATCGCATCTTTTTAAATCACAATTTGAATACAGGGACACAACATCAAAACTGAAAAGAATTGAGCTCTCCTCCAACATGACCTTGCTCAATTTATTAGTAAGATCAGTCGAATTTTTTAAATATGATTTTTGTGTTCCCAAAAGTGGACGTAAAGCTACCGACAACCATTTTCCTAATTTTGAAACAGGTGACAGACAAGTTGACACAATGGGGTGGAGGGGGATCCAGTCTTATGAATCTTAGGTAGACCATAGATCTTGGGTGCCGAACAACCCCTAGGATAATATTTGTTATAAAACTGTAGGGTGATGTGGAATTTATTTTTCATTGACTCTAATTCCTTTCTTGTTGATTTTACATATTTATCTATAGGATCAAAATCAAGTTTTTTGTATGTAATAGTGTTCAAAATAATGGATTTCATTTGATTATTATAATCTTCAGTGTTCATAATTACGATCGTGTTTCCCTTATCGGCTCTGGTGATAGTAAGGAATTTATCCTTTTTCAAATCAGAAAGGATTTTAATGTCATTTTTTTGTAAAATTTCTTTACCAATGAAGTTCATATTAAAGGTGTTTAGTTGTCTTACGATCTCAGCTCTGAGTTCTTGAGGAGTATCAACCTTATCTATAGAAGCCATAATTCCTGATTCCACCTTTGAAATTATTTTTGAATAGGAGACTGGTGTTGGAAAACAGAACTTTGAACCTTTCAACAAAACGGCTTCCTGTTGAATATTAAGAGGCTTAGAAGACAAATTCTTAATTGCTGGACCCAGACAATGACGATGATAAAAAACATCTGAATCTTGGAAATTCTCAATCAAAAGTTTATTAAACTTGTCAACCAAACGAACCTTGGACAAATTAAAATCATGGCTAAAAGATCTATTGGCAATATCCTTAATTCGTATAAAAATATCAGACGTAAGGTTATTTATTAAAAATTTTTCAACAGAATTTAATTCATTAGACAGTTTAAAACGTCTCTGTTTTTGTTCATAAATTACGTGATTTAAAGCTATTAGGCTTAATTTATTTTTTAATTTTGTTTCATTTTCAGTTCCAAACTGGCTCCATATTTTAAAAGATTTCGGAATCACTGTTTCCTTCTTGCAATTTTTTAAGAACATTTGTTGATTTAATAGATTTGCATGTTTTTTAACTAAAAACAAATAATAATTGACAGAAGCGGCTAATTGTTTCCCGTACAATTGACGAATGAAAGAACTTAAGCCGAACCGGCCAGCCATGACAAAAAACCAACAAAGAGAAAAATCTCTAAAAAAAAAAAAAAAACCAGACTGTGGCCAGAGGATATAAAAGTAAAAAAACACAAAAAAAACACCGCGTATTTTACTCAATTTTAAAAAAACGGCTTATTAAGAACGAAAGACACAAAAAACAAAACAAAAAAAAAACAAGATAAAACTAAAACAACATAAAACCACCACCAAAAAAAAAAACAAAAAAAATTTAAACTAGGCCCAAACAAAACCACGTAGGGAAAAGATGCTAAAAAATAGTTACTTCAGTGAGGACACCACAGTAACTGAGGAAAAATAAAAAAAAAACTAAATTACTTTAATTATTTAGTTGTGAAATAATCGTTTTGTTAGCTATTACTGAAGCAAATCGTTTTGGTCTAACAGGTAAAATAGTCCCCTGGTGATTATTTAAAATCTTTACTCCCTTATTGACAATTGATTCACTCTTTAGAAGGTTATCATAAATTGGGTCAATATTTAAACTACCCGTGTCCCTATTTATGGAAAGGTTAGCAAACATATGTTTTTTAATTTCTATGGCTTCCCTGGCCCATTGGCCGGTTCGGCTTAAGATCTTTCAATCACCCAGCAGCCTTATTCAGGCTTAGTTTGAATTATGGAAGATGAGAGACTAACTCACACCCCCACCTCGTAACTTTTTCTAGATTTATCTGAAGGATCATGGAGAGTTAGAAAATTTAAACATTGAAAAACAGTTTTTAAAGCATCTGCCGCCCGTACCCACCCATCCTTCGTAATATCTGATGCACAATTATACACCACTAAACATAATTTCATGATTAGTCTAGTGAATCAAGTCAGTTAAATCATACATTAAGATAAAGGTCCTTATCAACGACTTATCTTGTATGGACTTAGTGGCTTTTCTGGAGGAAATGTGCTACCGTGCGCCATCACTTCCTTTGCAACTCTAAGCCCAATTTGTAGTTTTTCATAATTTTAAATTTATTGGCTATCTAAAAATTTTCAGTTCATAGCAACTTCGTCCTCTTTTGCGGCAAATTTGTACTTGGGTGCCACTAATGGCAGACAACGCCACTTTCGCGCGTGGTAAAATGTTTTTGTCACTTAAAAGTGCACTGTAACTTTTTATTTCCCTTCGAAAAAGCTTTCTCTCTGAGAAAAAAAAATAATAATAATAACTAAAACCCATCCGTGATCTTTCTTCCGGGAAAAAATGCAAAATTTTACACATTTGTACTTAGAGGTTTGAAAACTCTAGAATGTGTCTTCTTAAAGGGTGAGTCTAGGTCTTGGCTTTCAATGAGATTTCTTGACTTTTGAAGGGCGTTTCACTACTTTTTAGAAAAAAAAAATAATATATTGTGCCAACATCGTTCTTATATGCCCCCAGGGCATAACTTAGAACCCTTGCCCTGAGGGTTGTGGAGGGGTGTCCTCCTCAAAAACATATTTTATATCTGGAAATCAACTACGCGGAACAAAATGGCTATCTCAAAATTTTGATTGGATGTGTTTGGGGGAATGATGGGCGTGAGAGGGGGGGGGGGCTAATTGCCACCTCCAATCACTTTCGACTATTAAAAAGGGCACTAGCCACTGCAACATCCAATTGAATGATCCCTTTTCGAAGTTTCTACGACAACTCCTTCGATTCGAAGCGCCCTGGTATGGAAAAAAATAATACATTCTGCCAACATCGCTCTTTACTTAGGCAGCACGATTGCGCTGCCTATGATTGGCGTGACGTATCCAATTCAGGATGACAAAAGATCAATATTAAGGGATGGAATTATCAAAGGCGTAGTCTTAAATGCTGTACGAGGGAAGGACCTTAACGCTTGATGTGCAGCGTCCGGCTCTCTGTGTTTTTTCTCTGTCTTTCTGTGTGTTTATTCATCAGTAAATCATGAATACTGCTCCCCCCTCCCCCCAAAAAAAAAATAAATAATAATAATATCAAACCGTTCCCGGTAGCATGGTAACAGCAAGTAAGGAGCGACTTGGGCCAGTAGTAAGCGAAACTCAACAAAAATTCTTTGCTAGGAACTAATACATAAGAAAATGGGGATTTTTATGTCCCCCGTCAAAAGCTATTAGTCTTAAAATTAGATATTAGAATTTTTAGATATTCTTTAGAGCAGGGCACTTCGTATCGAAGAAGTTGTCGTAGAAACTTCGAAAAGGGCTCGTACAATTGGAAATTGGAGAGGCTTGTGTCCTTTTTAATAGTCGAAAGTAATTGGTTGTCAACTAACACCCCTTCCATGCCCACCATTTCCCCAAATACATCCAATGAAAATGTTGTGATAGCCATTTTGTTAAGCGTTGTGGATTTCCACATATAAATTATATTTTTGAGAAGGACACTCCCCCACAACCCTCAGGGCTGTGGAGGAGTGTCGTAAGCTATGCCCTGGGGGCATAAAAGGTTTTTATAGAAGGCGTTACTGTAGAAACTTCAAAAAAGGCTAATTCGATTGGAAATTCAAAGGGCTAGTGCCTTTTTTAATATACCAAAGTGATTGGAGGGCAACTAGCCCCCCTCCTACGCCCACCTTTTCCCTAAAAACATCTAATCAAAATTTCAAGATAGCCATTTTATTCAACGTAATTTTAAGTTCTGGAAATTAGGTCTTTGAGGATGACAACCCCCCATAACCCTTAGGGCAATGATTATAAGTTATGCTCTGGGGGGATATAAGGTTTTTATTGAAAGCGTTGTCGTAAAAACTTCAACAAAGGCTGATTTAAACAGCAATTCAAGGGGCTAGTGCCCTTTTAATAGTTGAAAATGATTGGAGGGCCACTAACACCCCTTCCACGCCGACCATTCCCCAAACACATCCAATAAAAATTTTGAGATAGCCATTTTGTTCCACGCAGTATAAAGTTCAGAAAATTATACCTTTGAGCACTCCCCCCATAGTCTTCAGGGCAAGGGTTATAAGTTATGCCTTGGGGAATATACGTTTTTATTGAAATCTTTGTCGTAGAAACTTGAAAAAGGGCCCATTCAATTGGAAATTCAAATGTCTAGTGCCCTTCTTAATAGTCAAAAGTAATTTGAGGGCAACCAAACCCCGTCTCACGCCCACCTTTTCCCCAAACACATCCAATCAAAATTTTTAGATATTTATTTTGTTCAGTGTAGTTGATTTCCAGATAGAAATTATGTTTTTGAGGAGGACACACCTCCACAGCCGTCAGGGCAAGGGTTGTAAGTCATGCCCTGGGGGCATATAAGGTTTTTATAGAGAACGTTGTTGTAGAAACTTCAAAAAGGGGTCATTCGATTGGAAAATAGGGCTAGTGCCCGATTTAATAGTTTAAAGTGATTGGAAGGCAACAGCCACCCCTTCCACACCCACCATTTCCCCAAACACATACAATCTTAATTCTGAGATAACCATTTTGTTCCATGCAATTTAAAGTTCAGGAAATTATACCTTTGAGCAGGAAACTCCCCCCACAGTCTTAGATAGCCATTTTATTCAACGTAGTTGAAAGTTTTGGAAATTAGATCTTTAAGGATGACTACCCCCACCACAACCCTTAGGCAAGGGTTGTAAGTATGCCCTGGGGGCATGTAAGGTTCTTATAGAAAGCGATGTTGTAAAAAAATCCAAAAAGGGCTCATTTAATTGGAAATTGAAAGGGCTAGTGCCCTTTTAGTAGTCGAAACTGATTGAAGGGCAACTAACCCCCCCCCCCTCTCACGCCCACCATTTCCCCGAACACATCCTATCAAAATTTTGAGATATCCATAATTTCCAAAATTTTGAAACATCCAAAATTTTTGAGAGCTTAATTTGCACTTTACTCAAAAATACAAATTAATGTGCATTGTCAGCTTAATATACATATACTGATATTTAGTAATCAAGATGTTAAAATTATTTGATTTATTAAAGTTATAAAAGTAAAATCATTTATATTTTTTTCAGTCAAGTGCAAACTGTGCTCTGGCCTTGGGAAGGCATGGGGGTTTTAAGCCCAACTTATGTTAATTTCTGCTCGTTTTGAGTTTGAATCGGTTATTTATTGTAATTTCTGTTCGTTTTGGGTTTCATTTATTAATCGATGCTGATTTGCGGTAGTTCCACGCTTGGTAGATTATTTGATTTTATTTTTGCTCATTTTTTCTTTAATGGAGTTCTTTACTTTTCTTTGAAAAACTTATTTTGTTGAAAAAGTTCTTTTAATTAATTACCAATAAGAGAAAACCTCCTATTCAGTGCACTTAATTCTAGCCTTTTACCACTTCAATTCAACTAATCTGTGCAAGCTGTTTGAATCAAACAGTTCGTGGTAACGAACTGTAAATAAGGAGTGATTCGGCTCAATAGCAATCGTAACGCTAAAAAACGAATTTTGATATCAGTAAACACATTAAAGAAAAAAAAATCATCTTCTTATGGCTATTCCAAATATACAAAATCATCAAGTTTAGTGTTACCCAGCAAAAATTAAGAGCCTGAGAAAATTCGCCTGATTTTCAAAAAAGGAGAAAACACCACCTGAAAGTCACGGAATCTTAATGAAAATAACATCATCAGATTCAGTTTATCAGAGAACCCAACTGCACAAGTTTCAAGCTCCATTATATAAAAATATATGGAGTTTTGCAGTTTTGTTCAGCATAATTGAAACATCCAATATCTATGACCCCCCACAGCCCTTGGGGAGAGGCCTGTGAGTTATGAAATTTTCCCATTGCTTATGGATAGCATTTTTTATTGAAAAGAATAGTACTAACTACTACTGCTACTAACAACTCACCGCAGCACCAAGCCACCGGGGCCAACACAGCCAACACGCTCCTCCTCAATCCCAATCTATTCAAAGCCTCCCTTTTTACACCCGCCCACGAAGTTCCCATTTCCTTTAAATCTTTCTTTATGACGTCCTTCCACCCCAGACGAGGACGACCTGCTTTCTGTTTAGCCCTAGACGGTTGGCCGGAAAGAAAAATCTTTGGCAATCTGTCATCCTTCATTTGCACAACGTGCCCTAGCCACTTCAACCTTTCTTTCATTATAGCCCTAGAGCGCGGTATTGAACCACATTTTTCGTACATCCTATTGCTTGAAATACGGTCAGTCGGCCGGGTACCCAGAACAATCCTTAAACAATTTCTCTGGAAAACACCTAGCAAATCTTCATCCGCTTTTCGGAGCGCCCATGCTTCAGAGCTATATTTGACCACTGTCATCACGGTAGCTTCTAATATTCTAATCTTGGTTTACAGACTTATCTCCCTATTCTTCCAAACTTTTTTTAATCCTGAGCCTTGGCTATTATACTTTTAACATATTCACTGCTCCCATCATCTTTACTAATAATACTACCAAGGTAAGTGAAGCTGCCCACCTGATCAATCTTTTCATACCCAACATTACCTTTTCATCTTTATTTATTCCTAGTATTAGTGACTTAGTCTTCTTAACATTAATTTTCAAACTTATTATAGCACCGTGAACTCGCAAAACCTCTAAAAGCTCATTCATTTTGCTCACACTTTCATCTAGGATGCTTAAATCATCAGAATAATCTAAGTCCAGGAGACTTTTTCCTCCCCATTTGATTCGGCGGTCTCCCATTACCTTTCCTGTGCTCCTTAAGACAAAATCCATCAAAATAATCCATATAAAGTGGGATAGAACACAAACCTGCGTAACTCCTGATTTAATACAAAACCAGATGCTAACTTCATTTCCTACCTTGACCGCAGCAGTGTTATTCTCGTACATAGCAGTAATCACTTTAATTTATTTGTCTGGCGTACCAAACATGGATAAAACCTTTACTAGAACTCTTCTATCAACAGAATCGAACGCTTGCTCATAATCTATAAATTGAGTACAAAAGGTGTTTGACAACGCTGGCACTTCTCAGTTTTTAACCTAAGAGTGAAAATTTGGTCGACAAATCCTCTACCTTTTCTAAAACCGCACTGTACTTCTTATAAAACTTTGTCTACGGCATCTCTCAGTCTAAAAAGTATGATCTTACTAAGTAATTTGCTACATAAAGAGACCAGACTAATGCCTCAATAATTACCACACTCACCTTTATAACCTTTCTTATGAAGTGGATTAATTAAGGTTTTCCTAAAATCGTTAGGTACTTCCCCTTTTTCAAAATCTTATTCATAATCTTCATTAAGTTATTTCTAACCTCAGAGCCACCATATTGAAGAAACTCATTTACCACCCTATCAGCACCAGGAGCCTTATTACTTTATAATCCTTTTAGTACTGTTGCTAATTTTTCCCCAAAAACTAAATCTTCCTTCTCATCCAAGGCATCACAAGCTTTTTAATTTTCCTCAATAGCTTTTCCTGCAACTCTATCTTGGTTTATAAAATTCTCAAAATATTCTGCCCATCTCTCTTTAATGCTTTCCTTATATTTAATTGTGACCCCCGTTCCTATCTTTAACTTGGACAAGTCTGGATTGACTACTCCCTCTCAATTTATTAACATGCCAGTACAA